>NW_010534003.1:71740-114560 GCF_000687285.1 Phaethon lepturus
AGCTTCCTTTTTTTCCTCTGCTTCCTTTCCCCATACCTGGCCAAATTTGTGTAGTTAAAAGTAGACCATTTAATGGTAAGGGTCTACTGAAAGCTGTTTTTGTTTTGCAGAAAGGTTTCATTGATTTCTTCCTCCATCAGGCCACACAAGTTCAAGCTGGGTTACTTTATTTAACAATTTTGCATGTGCTCATTGGCTTAAGTAAGAAGAAAGTCCAGTAGTAAACCATGTCTTCTGAAGGTGTGCAGATTTTATGTCCAGATGAGCTTAGAATTTTAAGTTTTGGATGCATGGCTACATCTGTGATTGTGAGAGACATGATACCAACCTTTTGCTTCCTAAAGGAATGCGAAGGAGACGAGAAGAAAAATTATATGCCTTATCCTGGAAGTATTTTTGCATCCACCAGAGAATATGTCCTGCCATGAGTTGACTGGCTTCTTAAACAAAATAAATTAATTTTCTGGCAACTTGAAATTGACTGCAGTACTGCTGAGCTTTGACATTCTGGGTTGCTGCTTCTTTCAGGTTCTTTAAAATTTTTCTGGAAGCAATTAAAAGGAAGAATGCAAAGATGGCATCTTTTACTGAAGTCAGCACCCGGAAGGCAACTCGGAAGGATTTAGATGGTGACCAAGACAAGGTACAGAAAAACATTACCTGAAAAATGCCTCACTTCCTTTACCTGTTTTTGAGAACCAAAATTTGGAAAAGTGTAGCATGTTTCAGTGTGAACACGAAATGTGTGACTACTAAATTACTTCCTAAATATCTTCTTTATGCACAAACTGTCTTTGCATTCTTGTAAAATTAACAAAGACATTAAAGTTGCCATGTATTAAATCCTAATTTACTTAAGACTGTACTCTGAAAGTGTCAGTTTATTTTAGCTTCAGTGAGATAAAAGCATAATACCCTCCATTTACTCCCAAATCAGTGTCCTTTTGTAGCAGTTTGTGAAGGGTCCTTTTTTCCTTCAAAGGCTTTTGCATGTTCCTTCTGCCAGTCCTCTTCCATCAAGGACTGTCGTATAAGCAGATGGATAGCTTATCTATCTTGTAAACGTTCATCTTGTTTAATGTTTGTGTTATCTTGAGTGTAAGTTTATTATTTCTTTATAGTAGTGGGCTTATAGAAATTAATTTGTCCTTAAAGGTAGAACATTGAACAAGGGATTGTTAAATTTCAAATGTTTGGCTAAAGCCTTTTGATGCAGTTGATGCTTACTAGCAGTCAACCTGATTATATGGTCTGTCATGGATTTCTAGACACAGAATAATGAGGAAGCTCCAGCAGAGGAAGAAGAGAACATTGTTGACGCAGAAGCTGATGAAGGGGATGGCGATGCTACAGAAGCAAAACGGAAGAAGAACCAGGAAGAAGAGGTAATAATTTTATAAGTGCTCAGCACTGCACTTCAATTCCCAATTTCCTCTGCCTTGGTTTGAATTGGGAAGGAAAGCTTCCGTTGAAGCAAAATGCTGGAAAAAAAACAAATCCCACTTGAAAGGAGATAGGAAGGTCTCTGCTTTGTGCTGATTACTTTTCATTTTAGATGGGGGTAAAACTATAGCAGAAGATGTGGGCTGAACCTTGTGGTGACCTTGGTCATCATAGTTGGGCCTGGTCACTGCTGTCCTTTAAGAGTAATACAGATGCATTATATTACCATGCAAGTTATTATACTAACCATGCAAGTTAGAGATGGAAGAGGTCTGTATTTTTCCAAAGCCTTGTTCATCAGGCATTGGGTTAGATGTGTCTGGCAATCAGGTTGTCTGTGCTGTAGTTCATCTTAACTTTACCTTTGCTAATTTCATGCCCTTAATTGCTTTTAAAAATTTATTGTGGCTCTTAATAAATATTCTTCGTGGCTCTGCATGTTCCTCTGTGTTCACTACTTCATAATTACTGCTTAAAAGGATGGGTTGCTCTAATCTCCGCAAGAGGGTAGAGTACTTGAAAATCCTGAGGGAATCCAACTCATCAGAGTTGGATTATGGGAAAAGCCTTTTTCAAGGGGGGAGAGAGAACTAAATTCTAATATAGTCTCAATAACCTGTAGCATCCCGGGCTGTATTGAGGAATAATGGCAAGATTATAAAGAAATAGAGGCTGAACTGAATCTGTTATAGTATTTTCTTTACCACAGAATTGCGTTTTCATTGTGTCACAGGCAAGATACTTATAACTCAGCTGTCAAGAATATTCGTGAATAAAACTGTTCATGGTGTGCTTTGTTTCTGTACGTGTTCTGGCTCATAAATACAACATTATTTCTTTGCAGGTTGATTATGAGAGTGAAGAAGAAAATGGGGAAGAAAACGTTGATGAGAATCTGGAAGATGCAGAGTCTGAATCAGAAAAAGAAGAAGAAATTCCTGTTGCTCAAGAAGATCAGAATGGAGCAGATGGTGATGAAACTCAACATCTTTCCTGTATGTCTCAGCCTAAAAAAGAGCCAGGTCGATTGCTTCAGTCAGCACAGTTGCGAGTAAATGCTGTTCTGGACAGCCATCCATCAATACAGGATTACACATTTGACACCGAAAATGAACTTTGGTGTGAGGTAAGATGGTGGTGCCTGGAAACTTCTGTGTGTGGTTGCGCAATGGTTGCATATAGCTCCCATAACAAATGGATCTTTTCAGTGCAGTGCTGCCTTTTTGTCTTGGCAATCCTGTATTAATACAGAAAAGTGGCAATACAAACGTACTTCTTGACATAAATTTTAGTAATTTCTAACTTTCAAACGGCCTGATGAAACTTCTTTTTAAAAACAGGGTTTTGACAAATTTATTGTGTTTTAATCTTTAAATATATGATGCACCACTGCGTAACTCTTGATGAATAAAGATGATGGCTGGACTGTTGAAAAAGTCTAAACATCTTAAACAAACAAACCAAAAACGTTACAAACATATACACCCCCTCCACATCCCCCACCCCCTCTCAAAAAAACCACACCAAAAAACCCCCAATCAGTGTAAGTTCAGAGGTCTTGAAAGCAGTGTGGATGAATGATCCTGGGTTGGGGTGTTCATATTAGCATTGTTCAGCTGTAATTCTAGTCAGACGCTTATGTTCCTAAACACACAGCTAGGGTAATTCCCGTTGTCTGTTTTTTGCCTAAAAAGAAGTAGGCTGGTTATTGAGCCTAATATTCAAGCTTCCTTACAGAACAACACTACATTGGTTTTTTTCCCCTTAGGTTTCACTGACACTTCCGCTGATGAAGGTGTACTTTGATCTCTCCTCCTTGCTTGCCTCTCTTGCACGGAGCACGGTCATTCATGAAGTGAAGGGGATCACACGATGCTTGTTGAATGAAAGTACCAATAAGCAAGGGGAGACGGAACTCGTTCTGCATACCGAAGGGATAAACCTTGCAGAGCTGTTCAGATACTCTGATGTATGTAATCTATTTATAATCCTGAACTTGAATGATGTTTTCTGTTCTAGGAAGAGACAGGGGATGATGGATGCCATTTAAATTTAGTAGGGGTGATGTGTAGCTTTTTCAGCTCTTCAGTTCTTTTCCTCCTCCTTTTTAAGCCCCCAGATAATGGTCAGAGCTGAGCAGAGCCTTTCCTCAAGGGCAGCTTGCAAATCAGTTTTTGTGCAGGAGCCCAGTGTCTAATGACAGATAATTTCACACTGTGCTTCTGTCTCTCTAAATGTTACTTGAGGGAGTTCTTCCATCTAAATGAATTGCAGTGCTTGGAGATGAATAGTTCTGTTATGCCATCTAGCCCATAACTCTACAAGTACAGGATTTTTTTAAGCTACATCTTCTCTACTGCTTTTGCTGAAAGTTCTGGCTGGCTGAGACAGACTGGGCATTGCATTGTGTTGCTTGGAAGATTTAACTGTTCCTGTGCTGCTTGGGATGGTTTGTTTGTTTGCTTTTTCTAATTTCAGATCATTTTTCTCCTGTGGTGAGTTTTGATTCCAGTACTCTTATTCATGTGTATAATGCTGTGATCACTAGCTTAGACATAAACCCCCAGAACCATTTTTGTCTGTATTTGACTCTGAGCTGCTCCCTAGTTGTTCTGTAACTGTTGGTGCTGCTTAAGCTAATGAAAAATGGAGAAAAAAAGCATCTTAGCTTAGCTTAAGTTATGCAGAAATACAGAATAAGTACTTCCTAACTTGTATCTGTGGGGTTTTTTTGCTTTCAGATTTTGGACCTGAACAAACTTTATTCCAATGATATTCATGCCATGGCTAAGAATTACGGAATTGAGTCTGCCCTGAGGGTGATTATAAAGGAAATAAAAGATGTATTTGCTGTATATGGTAAGATTTCTTTGTATTTTTAAAGGTAGTCTTTATTATTAAGATGGGAAAACCCAGCCACAGTGCTTACAAAGTTACGGTTTTGCATGATCTTTTTACGTAAGCATGCGTTTTTAAGTTGCACCTCTTCATCATTTTAATCATTATAGTGCCTTTTGTGAAGACTTTGTTAGTTAATTGTTAGGTTCCATTTAATCAGTAGAAAATTCACTAGACAAGGTTGAGTTTATCCCCCCTTCACAGAGCTTTTCTATTCTGGCATATTTATTGTTTGCAAGCTGGAAGGTCCAGATGAGTTAACTATTAATGTTTGAGGAACCTAACTATGTTAGACTTGCATAGTGGCCCTGAGAATAGGATTAATCTTGCCTCACTCTAGCTTTTTACTGATGGGGGTCTAGGCTCGTTTTGTAGTTGAGTTTATGTCTTTCTAAAATAGCTGCACTGCATTATCTGAATGATCTTCTCTCTGCATAGATAGTTCAGAGAGTCCAGGCAACTAGCTTAGAGAAGATGCCTGACTTCATAGGCTGCTAAAGTTAGGCGTGTTGAATTTGCCATAAGCGAGCTAAGTCTTGCTTTGAATTAAACTGTTGAAAAGAGGGAAGATTAATACAGTGGGAATTTTAGCAAACAATTGTATCAAACAGATTTGCCAGCTGGCAGCCCAGAATGGTCTGACCTTCAAGTTGTTCAAGAACTGCTAGGTAAATGTTGACAGAGCTGTTAATGATGCCCCCTTACATTGACTCCACAAGCGTTATTTAAAAGTAAGTGCTGTTTCTTTTTAGCCTAAACAGGGTTTTCCATAGGTGCCTAATACCATGAACAGAAAATATCAGAACCTTTCTGACTCCAGTGCATAGCTAGTGCAGGCCACGAGGTGAGGGGCTAGAGCTCTGTCCCATCACAAATTGGGTGGATGTGTGATCCCCTTCTGCATAAACAAAAGGTGATGCAAACCTTACTGGTTTTATGTAGAGAAACTCTGCCGCCCTACAGCATTCTTGACATTTTAGCTTCCCTGGAGAGATACTGGTTTATATTACAGTGAGGTCTGCCTCTCGGATATTTGAGGGGAGCAGTTAAGCCAGCTACACACAAAGAGGTGCAATTGCCAGAAGAATGTTAATAGAGATGTTCTCCATGTTGATTAGACTCAGGGGGTTTAATTTAGACCTGATTTATATAAAAAAATACCTTAACCCTTGAATGCTCTGATGATTGCTGTTGTGGTTTCTTGTGTTCTTAGGCATTGTGGTAGACCCTCGGCACCTTTCACTTGTGGCAGATTACATGTGTTTTGAAGGATTTTATAAACCGCTGAATCGTTTTGGAATTCAGTCCAACTCCTCCCCTCTGCAACAGATGACATTTGAAACCAGCTACAAGTTCTTGAAGGAAGCAACAATGATGGGTAAATAGTTTAGTTTGAACTATATTGCTGCAGCATTTCACATATGCTTTATTTTCATTGTAACTTTCCACTATTTTGAGTAAGGCGTAATTGCATTAGAAAAAAATGCCAGAGACTAAAATTTTAATTAAGCCCTTGCCTAGGAAAATGTTCCAGATGTTTTTAATAAAATTCTGTCAGCTTAAATGAAGTCAGCTCCCACATGTAATTTGTGGGGCCTGTGACTCCTTTCTTTAAGAATTAGATAGGCATTTTTATAACAAACCTTAAGATTGTTAAGATTTGTTATAGCAAAGCCTTTTAACAGACTACTAAATCTGCCTTTTTCTGTCTCTAACCATTACAATTGTCATCTCTGCCCTGTTTTCATGTCTCTATTATAACTCCAGTTGTTGCACTTTACTGACTTTGCTTTTTTCCTCAAACACAGACGAAGGGTGGGACTCATTTGTCTAATAGTAGGTTTCTGGTGCCATTTGAGATGCCCAAGAGTATCATCCTTTCTGCCTTCCACTTGCTGCTCTGGAAGGTGTAGAGATCACATGGCTGCATGGATCATTTAGGGCATTTGAGATGGCACTAGCCATCGCCATTTAGGAGTCCTATCCAAAAAACTTGTGCTTTAAGTCTGTCATTAGACAGTTTGCTTGATCTCATGATTTGGATACTAATTATACCTCCTTTTTGCAAATAGTCTTGGTTTCTGTCACTTGCCAGTTAGATGCTCTCCTCCTTGGATGCTTCCGTGCTGCTGCTTTTGCTACCTAATACAAATGAGAAAAGCTCTCAGCGCGATCTCTTCAGCTGCTATCTCAAACTGTCTTGCACAGATGTTAGAAATACTTTTATCACTGAATTCCTTTTTGTTAATGCTGTTTCATACCTTTTCTTGGAAGGTAGTTTGGGCTTTAATGAATAGTATTGGTTACAGTTGACTTAATTCATCTGAATATTGGAAAGAAAACTGTAAATCTGGGGTGAAATTGAGTAAAAGAGGCTATTTCCCTCACAGTTGCATGCTTTCTCTGGATTTACGTTATATCACATATTGCCTTGGAAATAAGATAAGGTTTTTGCCAAGTGAACTGTAATTATATTAATGGATAATATTATGAATAAAGACATGAAGTGCACACTGACAGAAGGGCATGGTGACTTAGCAGGAGAGCTACACTGATGACAAGTGGAGGGAGTTAGTGATTTCACCATGATGGAAATCAAAGTCATAACGTGGATTGCAGTAGTCTGGATCTAACTTGCTTTAACGTAACTGATAACTTGTTTAGGTTGCAGAGAGCACACTGCATCAGAAGTGAGATCCCTTTGGCTGTTTGCTCGAAGAATAACTCTTTGTTAACATCATGTGAGCAAACAGGATGGTTATGACTGTTTCTGTTTAATGATCTAACAAAGGAGCTTTTTTTTTTTCCTTTCAGCTGACACACATTTAGGAGCCGCTATTTAATTATTCAGCTGTAGCTGAGATCAGAGCCACAAGCACATGCCATACACTGTGCTGTGGTGCAGCTCCTCCTCCCACCCTCTGTATGATAGAAAGTTCAGTACACATTGCTTAGTAGAATACAGATGACACAAATTTATCAGAAGTGTAGCAATTTTATTTCCAATCTTCCTACTGCTCTAATGACAAAACTCCAGCTTGCTGTAGTGAGCATGAATGAAAAACAGCCTGGATGCTTATAAAAACAGTGCAAGCAAAACATTCCTAGCCAGACATGTCATCTGGAGAGCTTCCAAATTTCTGTGACACTGTTTTGTTATAGCGAGTAACCACAAAATCAAAGGAATTCATGGAATGTCTCTCCAGTGAAGTTCTCTTCGTATCTAGCCAGAAGGATTTAAAATCCAGATCAAAAGGATTCACTCTAACAAAGGAAAAAGGCAGCAATGAAAAGGGAATCTTCTTGGTTTTGCCTCACTGATGTATTTTTTTTAGCAATCTATTTTATCAGCAAAATATGTTGACTGGAAGGTCAAATCTGTGGTCTCTTAGAAATTCAGAACGTGTTGTGTTCACATGCTGAATAGGGAGAGTTTAGTAATGTGTGGCCTAATTCTCTGCTCACACAAAAAGATTGGGAAGGGATAATAGTTCTTGTAGGGAGGGGAAGAAAGAGTTTTGGACTCTTGCTCTCAGAAATACAAATTCAATCTGAACAGTAGGTGGCAGTGCCTTTCTGGATCTAGGAGGGGCTGAACCAGATGACTTATTGTGTGTAAACCAAAATGCTTTCTTTTCAGCACTGACCTTTGAGGAACCTTTGTAAACATCCTAATATGATTTTGTTTGAATTCTATTGCAGGTGCCCATGATGAACTGCGATCCCCTTCTGCATGCCTAGTGGTTGGAAAAGTTGTTAAAGGAGGGACTGGTTTGTTTGACCTCAAGCAACCCCTTACATAGTGTTCTGGTTGTAACTTCAGGATTCTGACTGAAATGTTCATCATAAGAGATACGTGTGCTCTACAGCTAGGCAACTAGGGCACGTGCCGTGTCCCTAGTCATCTTCCCTGTGCCAATGAGTTTGTTAATCTGGCTACCTGATGAGCCTAATAATCCACTTAATGAGAATGTCTGCGCCTATAGGAGCTATCTTTTGATCCAAAGCAACATTTATTTACTGTTCATTAATGTAAAAAACGAGATTATTGGTTTACATAGAATAAAATGAAGGAGACCGTCTGGGTCTCAAAGAGGCCATGCAACAGCTGTGGCAGACAAAGTCAAAGCAGAATCTGTTTATGCTGTCTAATTTTTGTGGGGCAGAATTCCATCTAGGTGAGTAGTGCCAGTTGCCACACGGTTGTTACAGGACAAATTTCCAGTATTGGAAATAGCATTGGGAACTCACAAGTGTAGCTGGGCAGCACTGTGCTGAAGCCTCAGCATTGTCTTGAAGCATCTGTGCTTGAGGCGTATCCTCTTCTTTTGCTGTAGTTGGCATGCACTGCCGTGACTTTTAAGACATCAGCTTTAGAGGATGCATTTTCCTATTCTGCTACTTCATTTATTAAGAATTACGTGTCTGTGACACAATTGTTAAATTTCTTTATTATCTGAAGACAGAATTCAGAGTTTTCATGGTTTCTATAGGTATTTTCCAGTGCCTGCTCTTACGACTTCTTTGTATGGAAGAGATCTCAGCACGGTGAGAAACCTGATATGTTTGATAAAAATTTATTCCTTAAATGGCAACCTGAACTGCTGTAGCAGTGACTACACAAAAGACTGCTGTAAGAATTACTGAAACAGAGTTTTTTTTAAACTATTTTTGCTTAAATATTCTGTATCAAAGAGGATATTTAATGAAGGGCATTGCAAAGAAATATTCTGAATGCCCTGTTACATGGCTGTTACCAAGGGAATTTTGTCATGCGGCCAACAGCCATCGCTTTGACTCTGATGGCTGTTAAAAATCACGTAGCCGAGAGCTGTTAGCCACTCTTCAGAAATCAAACTTTCTTGTTTATACATTTGATGTTAATCAGAATGCAGTGTGTGCAAGGGATTAAAGTTCTTTGGAGTTTGCTCACTGCCATCTAGGCAAGTTTTCTAACAGATTTCAACCCCTGATCATTCTCAGTGATACCTCTAAGCTAGTGGAAAAGTGCCAGAGCTTACTCAGCCAGCTGAGGAGCTCCTGCTTCCAGTGGAGCTGCACTAAAGGGAACCAGATCAGATAGTGGGAAATGTTGGCTTGGGATTGTGAAAGAGCCTCTGTGGAGTGTCTTGATGGACTCCATTCTGCCTCAGCCCCTGAAAACTGTGTCAAATGTACTGCAAATAGTGCTGAAGCTTAACAAATGCATTAGCTCGGTGGGTCTCCAGTTTCACTTTGCAAATCTTCATAAAAGGTTTCCTTGTGTCTTTCTCCAATCTTAGCACCTGTATTTCTCAAAAACATGTCATTCTGCAAACAACCAGGAAAAAATTAGTTGGATATAGTTTCACAGATGGTGAGATGGGGAAGAACAAAAACAATAACAAAAAGACTTTTATTTTCAGGCTACAGTCTATACTGTTACAGACCATTTGCTGAGAAAGATCCCACAGAGGTTTTCTTAGTCCTGCAGTAAAGAGTATCTATGCTGCATTTTTCTGTCTGAAGATGTGACATCCTTTAGTTCTTTAAATTTGACTTAAATAACTCATTCTTCCAAGTGTTCATATCACTTCTCTGTGAAGCCTAAGAGGTTCCTTTGATTGTGTAATGGTAATGAATTGTCCTCTGAGTTACGGAGCCATGAAATACAAGAAAATTTACTAGTCTCATATTTTGGTATAGTATATCCACATACAAATTCTGAGTATTTGAAATGTCTGTATGTGAAATTATGCTGTGTTGTAATGGAAGAGAGATCCAGCCTCCCAAGCAACTTGATGTCCTTTTCTAGACACTAGCTTGCTTTTCTGTTGCCATCTGAAGCTCCTGAGGCCAGTGTTGCCCATAGCAATCCTTCGGGCAGGCTTGCTTGCTTCTTCAGTGATGAGACCTAGTCCTGTGCGGTGGTGGCACAGCAGTCAGCCAACATGCTTTAGGGGAGCACGGGGTGAGGATTCTAAATGAGCAGGACAGGAAAGTGCCTATAAATATAACATAGTCTAGTTTTAAGAAAATGTACTGAAGTGACAGTCCTTTACTTTACACCACCTTGTGTGTCAAATTGCTGTTTCTTGTTCCTTGTAGAATTGGCCATACAGGAAGTGGTGATGAATTTAGTAGGTGGTTAGTCAGTCCTGCTCACAGGCTATCTAACACCTATGATTCATTAACTAGAGCCATTTGGAAAACGTGCTCTGGCTGTGGCAGGGTGAGCCAACTTCCCCTTTCAGTTTTGAGTTGCCTTTAAAATTTAGCCACAGGCCAGGATCCAAAAAACTATTCTGATCTGTACTGAAAGAACTGATGCTGTAGGAAAGCCCCTAACATTACAATTCAGATTTTACCTAACATCTGCTTAGGAAAACAAAGTAGGTGGCTGTTCCTGTTCATGGAAAAAAGTCATAGGAGAGAGAGTTATGGCAAGACCTCAGATGAGAGTCCAGTCTCCAGGGCTAGAGAACGGTAGCATATAAATGAGCTTAGTTTACACTGTGAAGGAGAGGCAGCTGAAGTAGCAGTGAGCAGGTTGACTTGGGAGTCATCTAAACTGCCCTTCCTGAGATGGGAGGAGTTTTGGTTTGCTTAAAATTTGCTTAAAATTCACAGGCGTGCAGAAAATGGAGGTAGAAGAAATGTCCTGCTGCCTGTGGTCAGAAAACTTGTTTCTTTTCACGCAACTTGTACCTTCTTCTATGTTTTAAAGTTTCGTTCTTGCTGCTTGCACCGATTGCTGCAACTGTACAGTACTTTTTGAGGAAGTGTGAGCTACCTACCCCCAAATGCAGTCTGGGAGGAGGCTGCAATAATGGATGGGGGCTCTTGCTGCTTTGTAATTATGTAAAACACACAAATGGAGTCAGTTTTGGCATAAAGGACCTCAGAGAGCTGGCAGTAGATATGATTTCATAGGGAGGAGGAGATTATGACTGAAAGCCCAGAAGAACGGGCTGGAAAGCCCCTTTGGAGTGTGAGAATGGAGCTTTGCAAATACTTAAATAAGATGGGGATTCATAACTGGGACTTCCTCTTTCTTTTTTTTCCAAGGAAGTATTTTACTGCTTTGAATCAGAATTTGGTGTGATTTTTGGCTGCTGAGGAAGCCTCCTGGTTCTCTCTGATGGCAGGCCAAGCTGAGCTAGTAAGGAGTGGAGAAGAAACACGTCAGGTGGCACTAAGAACTCTTCATGCTGTTTTTGACTGTTTTCTGCAGGATCACTTTGAATGCACACTATTTACAAGGCTTTCTTCGAATATCTTTGACATTACTTTGACAATTACCAGAAGTAATGCAAAACTAATGCTGAACAGTCGAATCTTGTGGTGATTTCCTCTGGTTTGTGTATGTATGCTGCATTTCCTTTTGTAAGGTGATGTAGAATTCGGATGCAGTGCTGGCACTGGCCACACTCCTAACGCTTCTTCCTTTGGAACGATCCCTTCTCTTAACTATCTGCTGCACCATAGGGTGCCAAGATAACCCTAAGACTGCAAAAACATGGGATGAATGCGAGAAGAAAAGGTAGCTACCAAAATTGTTTGCTTTCTATGTGTTATCTCCATTAATAATAGCAAACTATCTGTCTGGAAAGCTAAAGCTTGACTGAATGTGCACTTCAGGAACAGGCTGGTTAGCATATGCAGATATGAAAGCTGGGGGAAGAGGCTTTTTTAAAGCTGTAGAAGAACTTAGAGTTATTCAGCCAGAAAGGGAAGCAGTGATCCTCGTCTTCTGGTCACGCATGCTTTGGCAAGTAGGGCATATATTATGGGTTTTAGCCTGCCTGTATAGTACAAAACACCCACTTGCTGATCCAGATTTGTTACCTGTAAGATAGGGATAACAAATCTTTTCAGTGTGTTGGTAACAGTGAATCAGCTTGTATTTTTTCAACAAGTTGGAAAGCAAGCTATGTTCAAGCTTAATACTGTAATAGAAGGCTTGTTCTTATCGGTAAACATTTAAAAAAAATTCTAAATCAGGCAATGAGAATGCATACAAATTGGAATTAGAGCTTCTTTCATCTCAAAAGCAAAGCTAAATATGAGAAGACAGAGAGCAGAAAAGTTTGTTTTGTCAGGTCGTCTGTTCCCATGTTGTTACGCTTGTGTAGGTCAGTAACCAAGCAGTGGCAACAACACAGTTCGAAGAGGTCTTTAATCATTCGGAGCCTTTCTGGACAAACCACTTGAAGCTTGCCAGTAAGTACTGAAGTCTGGAAGCTACCTCATCTGCTGAGGAGTCCGGCAAGTACAAGGGCATGTGACACCTCAGGGACACTTCACAACAGCTCACGTTGTGGTGACTGGACCATGCTCCTGGGTCTGGCTGGTGGGAGGTGGATCAAGCCAAAGCAAAAACCTTTCTCTGGAATTAGGTCAGACAGGTGAACTTGTGAACATCGCCCATAAGGGTCGAGATCCAAAAAGTTGTTTTGAAGGTTTCAGTGCTGAACATGGCAGTTTTGCTCTTTGGGGTAGATGTGGAGGCTGGGGTCTGTAGGTGTGAAGATGACCGCTGTGCGGTAGATGAGAATGAGATCTACTGCCCGCAGCTTGCCGCATGGCAGCCTGCTACCTCAGCCAGAAGGGAACAGTGGCAACTTGGTGCATCTTCAGTCCCTGCTTTTCCTTGCTGTTCATATAGCATGCTAAGCAGCATGGATGATGCCTCACCCTGAAGACTTCCGAGTTTTGGTTTGTAAATAAGTACATCATCATATTAGAATTAAAAGAGAGCAAATGTGATTTCTTTCAGAGTATGCCCAGGCAAGAGGAGGTGAACCATGTCCGGTCATGCCCATGAGCCCAGTGTTGAGGGCAGCCACTGAGGACTGCTTTGGGCTCTCTGCAGTGCCCTGAGAGGCTCCAAACCCACCTCTGGGTGCCCCAACCACCAGCCCGGGACAGGGAAATGTCAGTTTTTCTGCTCTGAAGTTCCTTGCCGCTGCTGGAAGTAATGTACTGTTCGTAGGAGGGAGGAGGCCAGCTCTATTCCCAAGGGAAGGGATGGGAAACTAGGGCTTTCTTGGAAGACCAGAGAAACCTTTGTCCTAGCTTGTGCAGCCTCATCCAGAAGGACAGAGAGAAAACCTGCGTGAAAACAGGATTGCAGCTATCTCTCTTTTAGGATTTAAGGCATTTTCCTGTGACGTGAAAGATAGGGGTTGCAAGTCCCTCAGGCAAAAGATGGTTATGAAGCCCAGTGTTACGGATGAGCTCTGTAACCCCCAGGTGAGGCAGCCACCCAGCTCCTTCAGCATTGCCTTTCTGTATCGTTTCTGATTTGCTCTGTAGTGCACTACGAGTTTGGTGAGCCCTGAGGATGCTCCCGGTGGGAGGATCACACCGGCAGTGCAACACCCAAGCCTGGATGCTGAGCTGGAGGTGTACAGGCGGCATAACGGAGCGCTCAGAGTGCTGCAGGGTGAGAAATCGAGGTACCTAGAGAGCTCTGCTTGCCGCAGGGTCAAGGGGCCGCCAACCAGCGGTTTCCAGGAACGCAAGGTTGATCAAGGGGGATCATTAGCGCAACCTCCATGGAGGCTGCACCGCTGAGCTGAGCTGTCAGCCAGAGCCAGCCTGACAGCCCCTTCCTGCTCCTGTTAGAGCCAGGATTAAGCAAGCTGCTCTTTAATGATGTTTTACAGTTTTCTGGCTTAAATCCCTTGAAAGAGCAGAAAGATTTAAGTCTGATTACAGAGCTAGAGAGGGTGTAAAGCTGTTGCCGTTTTCCTGGGTGCAGTGTTCTCTGCCAGCTTCAGGGAGATAAATGATCCTCCTCGGCAGGGCTGCCTTGAATCTGGTGGGTCTGTGGCTTGGTCTGTAGTAACACTGCTGCCGTTTGGGTTTTGGAGCCTTGCCTAGCACTACAGAAAGAAGAACGAGTGATCAAGAAGTAACACTGGAACATTAACGCAAACTGCAATAAATATAGAGATGCATTATTAATGGGACATTAAAACCAAAAGGGCAAGTAGAACAAATCATAAGCTGACAGTACAACAGCTCTGCAGAAAAGTCCCAGGGCAGTACCTTGGAAAAAAATCAATGCTCTGTAAAACACTTGAATACAGGGTTCTCTGCTTTCTGTTATACCGTATTTCCTCTGCCTGGGAGCCTGGATTATTTCTGGAGATGCAGCATTTGAGACGTGGTCTAGACCCAATAGCCTCGTGAATGTAAACAATGCTACAAAACCAGGGCAGTGCCCTCGGCCTCCCACAGGAATCAGCTGCGATTTAATGGATCGTCTTTAATTTTGGATAAAGCTACAAAACTCAGTTTTTACCAGAATGGAAAGACAGCGGAGTCTGAATTCCTGCTCTTGCCAAGCTCAGGCTGCGCAGGAGTTTGGGGCTGGGTCCGGCCTGTTGTCTTGCGTCTGTTGCCAAGTGAGGGTAAATACTCCCAAGCCAGGGGCAGCAGAAGGGAGTGCCCATGTCATCACTGCTTTGCACAAACATAGCGCTGAGGACAACGCTACGTGATTTTACAGTCACTGAAGCTCATGCAGCAGCTCTCATGCTTTGCCTCGTGCTTTGGGGCTGGGCCAGGGCTCTGGGCAGGAGAGTGTTGCTGAAGCAGCTCTTTTAAGGTGCTGATGATGCGTCTGCTCCTCTACCCACTAGGCTGTGGGTCTGCTTGGTTCTCTCTGGTACAGCCTGGTCACTACAAGCTTGTGGGTTGGTTGGTGAAGAAGCTCATCTTCCTTCATCTGAGATGGAGCTAATGCCCACACACGTGCTCCATCTGAACAGGCCAGCAGCAACTGGGTGACACACAGCATGTGGTGGAAGTATGGACAGGATCTATCCCTTTTACCTTCACCTATGGGGTCTTGACCCAAATCTTGGCCACTGAGTGGCTTCAAGTCCCTGTGTTGGCCCCTTGGAGCCAAGTCCTTCCCAGGCAGTGGTCTTCCAGGCTTTTGGCTTTACCCTTCACTTACAGAGGTTTCATAGGCGTTGCTTCGGCTTGCACAAACAGCTCTTGCAGCTATAGCTCCAGCAAAACCAGACCTAGCTGTGACCAACTTGACCGCACTCCCCTGCCATGTCCCAGTCCCTTGCTTGGTGCTGATCACCCTCTCCAAAAGCCTGTGACAGCGTTGCTGCTTGTCTTCCCCATGGTTAATGTTGGCTTGCCTAAGTTGCTGTTGGGGCTGCTGCTATGGGGAGGGGGAGTGTCATGTCCCATGCTGCTGCTGGGTATGTGCCCTCTCTGCCCCAATGCCTCCCCTGCCCGGGATGCGTGTCTCTCCCTTCCTCAGCCAAGTGGCCTGAGACCACTCCTTCTTGGATGCAGGATGGTTACAAAAGCCAGAGCTGACACCAGCTTCTTCTCCCTTCTGTCTGGGGAGATTCCCTTGCTTCTAATTCAAGGAACTGAAATGAGTTGGGTTTGTTTTCTTTTTTTTTTCTCTTTTCTGCCAACATCTGTCCTTCCAAACTGTTTCCACTCTAAGACATTTAAGGAAATGAGCCTCTGCTGGTTCATTTTGGGGCTGGGATGGGAGACCAGCACAGAGAGCGTATGACCGATGGCGTGTCCACCTGCTCAGGCCAAGGAGCGTAAAGCCAGGCTGGGATTCATCCATTGCAGCTAAATCCCGACGTTACAGCCCAGGGGCTGCACTGCGGGGATCTGCGTTTCCCAGGGCCTCTCTGACTGTGAATTTGAGTCGGCAGCTGGGACTTCGTTCTATGCGGTCCTGCAAAGCCACGCGAGGCAAACGTTTACTCCTCCTGGGATCTGTAGGTATTTTTTAAAGGAAACGTTTAAAATGGGATTGCGTTTTCTTCCTGGAAATGCTGAGTTGTTCCAGGGAAGCAAAGCTTTCTTCACCACAGTGAAAGGGGTGTGCAACAGGACTTGGACTCCTGAGAGCTGCGTCGTGTGTACAAGAAGAGCTGATCCTAGCATAAGGTTTCGTGGACAAGAAAGCGGAAATGTCGACGTGAGGAATGCTGACGTCCTGAAGAGCCCATTTGACTTGGGCCTTTCACCTCGCTGGGTCACTAAAAAACCCCCAAACAAACCCCAGAACGTGATATGCCAGACCAAGAGAGAGGCGTTTTCCTGGCATAACAAAACCCGACATTTGCAGTCAACCAAAAGATTTCATCTGAGATTCTGTTTAGGGGAGTTATTTAAGATACCCACAATTTTTGAAGTAATTTTAGATATGAAAACGTTTGTGCCAGAATAAAATAAACCGGCCAGTTTTCAACATCTGCAGTTCTCTCTGATTTTTTGTCCTAAAACTATCTTCTAAATCCTGCTTAAATTAGTGGGGGAGTCTTGTGGGTAAGAAAGGGTTTATTCGCTGCTTGATAAACCGTTTGAAAAATGTCTACCTACAATTAAATAAGGAAAACTTGTGATGGGTGTACTCTCCTAGGGCTTATGTCGCTTTGAAAAATACAACTTGCCTTTCTCGAGACTGAGAGTCCCTCTGGGCAAACTGATACAAACCATCTTTGTCAGGATCAGCCAGAAATCCCGTGCTAGAGCCAAACACCCACCCAAGGCACCTGCCACTTGCTAATGCCTCATTTGAACCATCGCCTCCATATTTACTCAGGGACCATCTCCGGTGAGCAAGAGTTTGGGGAATGTGGAAACGTGGGAAGTGCTCCCAGCGCATCTGCTTTCCTTCCAGAGCTGGAAGCATCATCTGAGACTCGCCACATCCTACGTGTATCTGACAAACACAAAGCATCAGTGCTACAGCATGTCTCTGGTTTCCTAGCAAAACCTCACGTGGCTTAAAAAAAGAGTTGTCAGACCTGGTACGATTGAAACTGGTATGAATTTAGGGGGGTATCTGTCAAAGAGTGTATTTACAGTGGCTGTTTGGGACAACAGGCTGAGAAATCCTGGATAAACACACTGAGTTAAGCAGTACCAAGGGGAGAGAGAGAAGGGGAGAGGACCAGTAAATTCCTGGCATTCCCATTAAAGCCAAGCCTGCTGGTTTTAATATATTTAAGATAGAGTGAAGGTTACTGTGCCACTGCCAGGCTTTTCCCACTATGTCAGAAAAACACATCAGCAGTTGACCCTTATGTGCACTGGGGAAGAAAATTACTTCTTAACTATGCATCTTTGCAGCGATACAGCTACCTGCCAGCCAGCTAGTAATTAATTACCTCGGTGCGTGACCGGAAAATGCAACGCAGTCTGCAGCATCAGCTGCACTGCACTGCACGGGGGCAATGCAGTGGGGAGGTTTAAGCCCTCATGGGCACTCTCGTGCTGTGGTTTGCGTTGTCTTTTTTTCTGGTTCAGCCGCAGAAATGCCAGCATTTTTCTTGCTACGTTATTTAGCGGCTGCTTCTGGTTAGATGAAGACCTGGCATCACCTCGTCCGCGCCGATAGCGTCAGGTCAGGGCAGAGCATCAGCCTTTGCTTCCATAGAATAGTTTGGGTTGGAAGGGACCTTCAGAGGCCATCTAGTCCAACCCCCCTGCAGTGAGCAGGGACATCTTCAACTGGATCAGGTTGCTCAGAGCCCCGTCCAGCCTGACCTGGGATGTTCCCAGGGATGGGGCATCTACCATCTCTCTGGGCCGATGTTTCACCACCCTCAGTGTGAAAAATTTCTTCCTTAGATGTAGTCGAAATCTACCCTCTTTTAGTTTAAAACCATTAGCCCTTGTCCTGTTGCTACAGGCCCTGCTAAAACATCTGTCCCCATCCTGGGCCACTCTGATCTTGTTACAGGTTGATTTAATGCGACAAAGCTGGAGCAAATCAAAGCTTCCACTAAGCGAAAGGGAAAAGCTGCGTGGTTAAAGCAAATGTTTTTAATGCTCACAAGACCTGGGCTCTGTTCCCAGCTCAAATGCAGATGCCTCGTGATCTCAGGCAAATCGCATCACTCCTCCAGGCATGGGGGGGCCTCACCAGCAACGCAGTTGGTACTTCTTTAACACAGGCGCTTTGCAGCACGCTGTGAGATTTGCCAGCAGAAGCCACCTCTCCTAAATAAAGGCTCATAAACCTCTTTCCTGACTACATTTGCTGTCCGTTTCTGCTTCCATTCTGATCACCTGAAAGACGTGTGATGCTATTTTTGTTACCTCTGAAAGCCCTGTGCAGACCTTGCTGGCACTTGAGAGTCAGTACTTGTTTTAGCACCCTGCAAACCACAGTCATCCTTTATTTTGCTCAGCGTGGCAAGACAAGAATTATAGTGAGGAAGCAACCTGTCCAAACTGTACTTATTATATTGCCCTGTTAAAGACAGAACAGGCCATAAGCATTTCTGTTTTCATCATGCATGAGTCCCCTGCTGTGCTGGTCCAAGGAAGAGAAAACACTTCCTGGCAACAGAAGCTCTTTAGCCAGCTGTAAGCACAGCCTGTGCTTTTAGCACAAGGGTTCCCAGCCCACTTTCCTACCTTCTGCCCACAGGGAATCATCAAAAACCATCCCATCCCCAAGATGATGGATCCAAGGAGGACCCAGAACTTGGGGTCCTACTGCCTCTTTCGTGCTTGCACTTGTCGTTCAATTTTGGGTCAGCTCAGGATGCATGATGCTATTTCTGCAAACCTTGGGAGCGTGGCAGAGGACTCGGGCATTTATTTTGGCACTATATACATTAGTATCCTGCAGACTGCAATCATCTGCTCTGCTCTGAGGAGAAAAATGTGTTTGGGAAGCAAGCAGTCCCTCCGAATGCAGTTTCCATCTGCCAGATAATCCCCCTTCCTGGAGAGTGAGGTGCGACGATGCACTGAAGAGGTTTAACTCAATTCCCTGACATCAATTACACTTGGTCTCATTAGTGTTTTACAGGCAATTACTCCTCACACTAAACCTTTCAAAAGGCAAAATACCCAGGAAGCAAGCAAGCCCCTGAGGAAGAGGACCAGGGGAATATTTTTAGGTTTCATTCAGTCACTGGCTTAGATTTCTAGCAGCTCCCCCAGCCCTATCTAAACCCATTGCTGCATCACTCAAAGCTCGACTTAGTGTTGCCTTGCAAGATGTTGGCTTAGATGACTTCTCTATTTTTTCTCAGCTTTAGCTGCTGACTCCTGTAGGGCGTGGAAACCCCCATGGCAAAAAGCACCTACCTCCAGAAACCAAACCCCACGGCAGGGGCTCTTTTTTTGGGGTTGTTTACAGGATTTGGGTGAGGATTAGGAGCCAGGCTGCTGCACACAGCTGATGGATGCGCTCTGATCCAGACTGTGAGTGGATGGACACAGTAAACATGTCCCCAGGAACATGGTTTCCCAGCATTAACCTAGGAGATCCCTGAGATAGACCCCACACGCTCTGCTAGATCACTGCCAGCAGATTCACTCCCTCCCCATCGATCCATAGGGCACGGTCTTCCCCAGCCCAGGGCTTTTTTTTTTCTCCCCTGTGACTTTTGGAGAGGTTTTGTTCTTGCTCTCGTGCCAGCTCAGGAGCCTGTCGCTATTAGGAGAAGCAGTGGTGTCCAAGTCCAAGCATTTCCTGATGAATAGGACCAACCGCTACCATGAGGCCAAACCACCTTGAGGCTTTGCACGTGATTTAGGAAAAGGGCTTTCAAGGGTTTTCAGCCAGACACACACTGGGCACAGTGGCGTTGCCTCCTGTGCGGGCACACAAGCGTTGAGGCATATTTGAAGCACAAAGGGGTTTAAAGCGTGTTTGCTGGCTGCCTGTTCGATGTTCAGCAAGTGCTAAAAACTCCTCATTCACCTTCTCTGCTGGACTATCTTGGGTAGTGGCGTCTGGCAGATGATTTGCTGAGATGGTGGCACATGTTGAGAAGCTCCTCGAATGAAGAAAAGCAGGCTGAGGGGCGACCTCATTGCTCTCTACAGCTTCCTGAGGAGGGGAAGTGGAGATGGAGGTGCTGAGCTTGTTTCCCTGGTGTCCAGTGAGAGGATGTGTTGGAATGGGTCAAAGCTGTGCCAGGGGAGATTTAGACTGGACATTAGGAAGTTATTCTTTACAGAGAGGGTGGTCAAACACTGGACCAGGCTTCCTAGAGAGGTGGTCGATGCCCCAAGCCCATCAGGGTTTGAGAGGCATTTGGACAATGCCCTTAGCAATATGCTTTAACTTTTGGTCAATCCTGAAGTGATCAAGCAGTTGGACTAGACGATCATTGTAGGTCCCTTCCAACTGAAATTTCTATCTTATCCTATCCTATCCTATCCTATCCTGTCCTGTCCTGTCCTGTCCTGTCCTGTCCTGTTCTGTCCTGTCCTGTCCTGTTCTACTCTGTTCTACTCCTGTTCTGTTCTGTTCTATTCTGTTCCTTCAGGGCTGATGTGGACAAGCCCTGGAGGTACACCGTTTCTCTTGGTGCTGTGTGAGAAGCAACCTGGATGCTGTTGGTGGCTGTGCTGTGGTAGGGTGGCCCTGGAGAGCTCTTGTGTAGCACAGCACAGGTCCCCAAGCCTCTGCTGAGCCATGGCCAGGTCCTGTGCCCCGCCGGGCTGTGCTCAGCACCCACTGATGGCTCTCTGTTCAGAGGTGCGTAAGGAGATGGGTGGTTGTGGGCAGCCTCCATACCGCTCCTCATCCTCCACCTGAGGGGCTGGGGGATGGTTGCACACTGCAGATGTGAAGATTGATGGCTGGATGTTGTCCGGAAACAAGATTTTGGGTGTTTGGGAGTTTTCTATCGGGAATATGCTATGCTCGAGTGTGAAGCAGTGTATATTTTCACCACCTCTTCGATTACCCGAGGGAGAATTTGGATACGGATGTGAGCTGTGTGGCTTTACCCACCAACGGAGCAATTCCACAAGCCCATGAACTCTGATCAGGCCGTTTCCTTCTCTGAGGGGATCCATGTGGCCAAGGCAGCCCTATGAAATCGCAGCTAGCCCCAAATGTCTGGACAGCAATGGAACTGAAATTTTCTAAATCTGTGCAGGATCTGTGTTTGGTTTTCCAGCTGTGACAGTTTCCCCCTTTTAAAAAGCGCAGAGGTGAGAACTGGCATGAGTTTATGTCATGTGGTGATGGGTGGTTTCTCCCAGTGGTTTGTTTCCTTGAAAATATTTCTTTTTCTTTTTGAAAGAGGAAGTTTCTTATTGTTTCCTTACTGTTAAGGACTGCAACGTATGAACTCAGATCATTAAAGGCAGAAAACAAAGTAAACTCCAAATGTGTTACTTTGGAGAAAACTTATGGTATTCGGTAACCTCAAATTATGAATATCTGGGATCACTCGTACTAAAAAATAAGGAAACACTTCATTTATTTAGCAGTAAAGAGCTTGGAAGCTGCAAAAAGATACAGGTGAATGAAGGGAAAGAATGATTTAATGATTTGGGTTTCAGTGGATTTCTTTTAAATGTAAAGATGGAAATATCTTCCTGAGTTACCATAGGCCTTCAAAAAAAAAAATCAAACCATCAGGCTGAGTTGTAGCTGTATCAGAGCTAGACCACGTCCTGGGTCACTTTTGTGGCCACCAACCTGCTGACAGCTTTGATTAAGAGGTTCTGCTACTAATTGCCTTCCCAAGCCACCCCTGCCCTGTCCACCACCCTTAGGGCTTCTGGCCTGGTGGGAGCTGCCTTTCCCAGGTCTGGTTTGGGGTTTTTTCCTGCTTGGAAAATCTGCTGGCACATATTTGAATGGCAAATGCTGGCGCAGGCCCAAGACTCGAGCTGGGAGTCCAGCGGGGAGAAGGTCAACATCTACCCTCTGCACTCTCCCCTGCACTTGCTGGGTGGGCCCTCGGTTCACTCCGCTCTCAGAGGTGGCCAGGCCTTTGTCCCCAGTGTGAGGGGAGACAGTTTGTGATTAACTGGTGGAACAAAATGCCAGACCCTGAGGTGAGGTTTTAGTGTTCGGGAAAAATCAATACATGGGATTTACTTTGGAAATATCAGAGAGGGATAGTGGTCAACAAAGCTCTGTCATTGATCTGTATAGCATTGACCAGAGAGGGAAGAGCAAGGTCTGGAGGACTCCAACTGAGATGTCCTGAATTCCCAGTGTCCCTCATCCCTGGTAAGATATACCTTATCACTTCCTTAGTCTCCACCTTGAAATGTTTCTGGCTGTATCCCCATCCTTCCTACCACCTCTTGGCACGTTACCCATGACCTAGGCAACGCCCCCGATGGTTGCCTGTCTCCTTTTTTTGGGCTGTAAGTCAACACGTGCTGAGGATACTGTAGATGTGCAGCTGATTCACCCGCTGCCAATCTGGCCCTAGCTGCTTTTCATCAATTAAATCCCCAAAACCTGAGTCCTTCCACCCCTTTGTCAGAGCTGGCTGAAATCACCTCCTAGACTTAAAACATGCCGGGGCTGGGAGCTCACAGAAGCTGTTTTTGAAGACAAAACCAGGCTTAAAAAAAAAAAGTGATGAGGATTTGATACTGGCTTAATGCAGGGCGTAAATGCCAGCACTAAGTGAGTGCACGCCATGAGTGGTGCTCAGCAGGGAGGAGGAAGGGGAAGACGGAGGGGAGGAAAGTGCCTTTAGGAAGGGCTGCCTGCTCTCACGACTCCGCTGCCGGGCTGGATCCCGACACAGCAGCTGCTTTAACTTTTTAATGCGTATAATATATATATAATAGTTAATATTTATATATATTATTCAATAATACTCCTTCAGGTTTGCTTTGGGCAAGATTTCACTCCACTAAACCCCATTGTGAAGAGCAGGGGGGTGATCAGAGCCAGCCCAAACCTACCACCTTGCTTTGCAAGCAGCGTGCGCCCGACGGAGCAGTCCCTAATTGCATAGGGCTAGGACTTGGCTTTCCCTTCCTATTCCAGCCCGTGACTCGCTCTCCACCATGCTGTGTTCCCACGTATTTCTCCAGGCTGCAGGTAGGAGTGGCCCAGAGCCGCTGGGGATGTCTCCAATGACAGTTCATGGTCGCCTTCTGCCGGGCGCCGGCCCTGAAACGTCAGGCAGTTTGCACATAGCTGTGACTGTCATTTCTCAGCCTTAGGAATATAGTGAGGATAATTATGTGCTATTTGGACAGCACCATGCTATTTTTAAAAGCCCTACCTCTAAGCTGAGATACAAATGCTTTTTCCTTATGGCTATTAGAAAAGACATTGCATTCTCATCAATCTTTACTTTTTTTTTTTCAGACAAATTCATGACGTGGTCACTTTTTGTTAGCAAAAGCATAACAAGCTACCTCCAAACCGCTATCTGTCTCGAATGTATGTACGTATATATAAGTAATGATATATATGTGTATATATGCAATGATATAGATGTATGGTAATATATGTATTTTTTTATATATGATACATCACTTCAACTTTTCATGAAATATTTAGATGCAAATAATATTCCTGATGAGCAAATCAGAATAGAATTGTTGGACCCATTGATCCAGCTTTAAACTAACTGTGCAGCTGTGAGTGTGCATATGTAATGCATATAACTACAAATAAATAGAAATGAGTCAACCCAGTAGTGCAGAAGTTAATTGCAGTGATCTCTTTGCAGAGCAAGAATAACTATTCATGCAAATAATCTCCCTGAAATTTGCCTGAACACCTGCAAGTTCAATTGCTTTGACACTGCGTGCAATCAGATGGTTATATTCATGGTGCCTCTGCAAGGCTGTGCATGAGCAGTGGTGAAGCACCCGAGACTGGCGTCCCCACGTGTGGTTGTCTTTGCATCCAGCTTGACAAACAGGCAGAGCAGGGATTTCCTTGGAGAAACTAATGCTGCGGCTTTTCCGGCTTTTCTAAGGATGGAAAAACAGAGCCTTGAGTTGGAAAAGACACATCCCAGTGACAGAAACCTGTAAGAAATGTGCTTTATGAAGAGATTTAAATGCTGCAGCTGGGAAGTTTAGCTGGGGGTGGAGAACAAGCTGATCCAGCCACTGCAAGCAGATAAAAATCACACAGAAGTACTTTTTCCCAAACATTTACTTGGCTGAGGATTCAAAACCACCACAGTTCTGGGTTAAGCAAATTAATTATTGACTATCTACTAGGAAAGACTCCTTCTCCAATCTATCTGCTTTCAGTGGAGAAACACACACCTGAAAAATCATGCAAAATTTGACCTGGGAAATTCTGGCTTCCCCCCAAATCCAGTTTTGATGTGAAACGTTTATCTCTGAGCCCGGCTTGGAAGCCGGGGAGGATGGGTGCACCATGGGGCAACCTCTCCCTTCCCCTGCAGCCGCTCACCCTCCTGCTCATTCACCCTCTGGCCCAGGTGCTGGATGAAAACTCCCAAATTCCCACTCCTTTTCCTCCCAGAATATTTTTTTAAATAGCCACCAAGCACGTGGGACTCGAGCCTTGCCCATCCTCCGCCTCGGTGGCAGCTCTCGCCCAGGCAGTCCACGAGGGATGTTGGCAGGAAACAGCTTTAACTGCATAAAAGGAAATTATTTCATACCCAGTAGTCGTTAAACCGTGGGACTCCTTGCCACGAGATACGTTAGTGATGAAAAGTCTAAAGGGGTTTAAGGAGAGATTAGGCCAGTTCATAGAGGAGAGAGTCCTTGGCAGCTCTGGGGCACGCTGTCCTATTTACAGCCTCTGCTTCGTGGGAGCCTTACCTTGCATATTGCCAAGATCTGAGAAGAAAAGCAGGGAAAGGACCACCCTCTACCTGCCCTTTTTTTAAATGGCACTATTGGACAGTTATACAGGGCTATCAAGATTTTCGCTCTGACCCAGAATTGGTGCTTTTATGGGGTGACCGGATAAACCCCTGCACCTGAGCCTGTCCGATATATGGCTATTTGAACCCGTGGCTCTGAGGAATCAGGCTGATTTTATGGTGGCATTTTACAACCGATTGGTACTGGGTTGGTTAACTGGTTCAGGGCAATACCGACTTGCCCAATGCACGCCGACGAGGATTTCCAGTTTATAATACTGCTCATCTGCAGTACAGCGGAGCCAGGGAGCTGCTCCTGCCGCACCCTGCTGTCCAAATCAATGGCAGTCCCTGCCCCTTGCCCCGCACAAAAACCCAAAACCTTTTAAGTCCGGAGGTTGTTTCAATATTTTCTTGCTTTTTTCTTTTTTTTTAGTACTTCGGCTGATGTTGCGGGCAGTGTTGTAATGCAAGGAAGCGTATCTTTGCTCGGTGGGTTTCCTTCCCAAATTGCTACGGCCACCTCTTGCTCTGGAGGGAGGTGAGTTTGCAGCAGGATGTCTCCATGTTGCGATGCACTGCCTCAGTTCACCTTCTGGTTCTGGGGCATGCAACCATGTTATGGACTCCTGTAGCCAGCAATGAGGCTTTCCTGGTTTTCTGAGGCTTCCCCTTGATGCCCATCATGTCTTTGTCTTGCCTCAGGGTTCAGTGCAGCCTGTTATTTTCCTGACTTCCTTGTCCAAACCTCTGGGCTGGGGGACAAGAGCCCCAGAGTTTCTACCCAGCAGTTCTCACAGCTTCTCCTCCTCACCACCTTCATCTCCTTCCTGGAAGGTTTAGCTCTAATCAGTCGCCCTTGTGTCAGAAATGCCATAGTCACTTCTGGCTTGAGGCAAGAGGTGAAACAGATGATCTCTCTAGGTCCTTCAGCCTGATCTTCTATGATTCTTCCCATTTAGGTGGCGTGGTCCAAGGACTGGGTTAGCCCTGGCAGTGGAGAGGTGAATTTAGAGTGAGTGCTATCTGATGATCCTCCCTGCCTCTGGACCTACCAGCATCTCAGTGCAGTGCTGGGGAGGAGCTGCGGAAGCGGGTGATTCTGGAAGCACTTTCCCCTACGTCATATTTTAGGGTCATGAGGGTGCTTTCGGCTTCAGGTCCAACCTTCACCAACTGTGCCATCAGGTTGTTGGCAATAAACATGTGTACAATGCAGGGTGGTTCTTGCTGCAACACGTGTCCTAGTGGAGGAAAGCTCAGGCCTGAAGCAGACCAGCTGGGTGTAGGCTCTCCAGAGGGCTACAGGCTAACGCTAAAGCTGCTGACTCCATCATAGCTAGCAACACCTCTAGCGTGAAACAAGTAGACCAAACCTAACCAAGCTTGAGTCTAAGGCAGCATGGTGAGAAGAGGTATTTTCAAATTCAGCTAATTTCAGCCCCAGCATATATGCATGCTCCAGCCAAGCTGGGTTTACCAAAAGCATCAATTTAGGTCTAAGAGACCACCTGACTGACGTCTGGCCATAAACAATGATGAATTGATGACTCAACAAATTATTTTGCTCTTTCATCATATCTAGATTCTTACCTACATTAGCTAAATCATCCAGTGCAAATTTTCTAAACTGATTTTAAATTGACCAAATGCAGTGACAGCACATAATGGAGATGTACTTAACCCAATTTAACCCTTCCTTAAATCAATTACACTAGAATTTAGTAATTTACAGGCAGAAGCTAAACCAACTTAAGAAAGAGTTAAGGCAGGTTAAGTACACTTGTAGTGCAGGTGTGCACTAATTAAACCCTATCTAGTGCACGTTGTAATGTAGCCAGACCACAGCCAATGTCACCCAATAATACATGCTTAATCAATTCATGACGTCCAGCTATTAAGGCCAGAAGTGCCTATGACTGCCAGGCCATCACCAACCATGACATCTCATTTTGTTCCCTCTATACTGCACCCACTACTTCATGTTCAAGTAAATCGGTCATGCTGAACTCATCTTCTACAGGAACTCAAGGGTTTTCTGCCCTAGCTTGTGATTTGATATTCTCCTATCCCATGTGGACACCACACATGGCCTGCAGCTGACTGATCTAACATGAAACTAGAGCAATCTGATCTTGCTGAAGATGTCCCTGCTCATTGCAGGGTGGCTGGACTAGATGACCTTTAAATGTCCCTTCCAACCCAAACTATTCTATGATTCCATGAATGCCCCATTTGTGAGGACATGGCAGCATGTGACAGATGTATGACAAAGCATGCAGTGTGAGAGAAGCCACTGGGCCCCAGGGAAGAGGGCAGCAGAAAGCCACAGCCTGGACAGTTTATTAAAACACCCCTTTCAGACAGCATCTGTCTCACTCTGAAGACCTCAGAAGAATGGGGAATTTCATGGCTACAGCTGCAAATGTCATCTGAGCTTCCCATCTGAATCCAGATTCAGCTCACACTTACCAGCTCTTCCACTGCATTTTCTTTATCATTAAAGTGCTCAAGAGGGTTTTGCTTTTTTTTTCTCCCCGTGAAGGTTATGTCAGCTTTTTATCATTATAAGCAATGTTGCCATCCCTGACTAGTAATTGCTGTTGTTAAAGATAAGCAAGACAAAATTATCTGTATATGGCAGTGAGTGGGCTGGATGGGTGAATGCTTGCCAAACCGCTAAGACTTCATTAATTAGGGGTTGCATACATTTTCTGAGGGACCGATCTGAGTTTTGGAAGATCAAGTTGAAGGGATGCGGAAATCTTTGTTGTGTCACTCCACCCCTCTGAAAATGACAACTCCACCACTCATTGCCTTCTGGCTCCTTTGATGGGCTGAATTCTCCTCAAACTGGTCCATAAAGGCACCGCCTCCAGTCCCTTCCTGTCCTCTCTCCAGCCAAATATCATCCCTCTCTTCCAGAAAACAGGAAGAGAAACAGAAAACCAAGTGAGAAGTGGTGAAGCCAGCAAGGATTTGCTGGGAGGCCAAGTGCATGGAGATAAAGACCCAGACGAAACAGAAGCAGGCAATGACTGAGGAGGAGATGGGAGCAGGCACTGCGGCACTCAAAAGAGACAGCGGGACAAATAAAGCGGGTTGAAGGCCAACAGAAGGCACGTCCAGAAGGCTACTGGAACCGGGGCCAGGCTTGCACGGTGGTCTGTACAGAGCAGAGCTGGTCACACTGTGCAGGCTGGGAAGCAGCGTGATTAATGCAGAAGACACGAACATGGCAGTAAAACCAGAGGGGTGCTGCCAAACTGTGATGAGGAAGTAAATAGCATCAGGAAGGTGAGGTTTCTTGTCTCAGTTGTATACTGGAATCTCCACACACGTTCTTCCAGTGCTGCCAGACTTAAAAAGTGGCTGTATGTAAGCCAAAAATGAAACATCAGAGAACTGCATGTGCCCTACCTGGCAGGTCTGAACAAAGTGAACTCTTTCCTTAAGGATAAAGATAAGGCTGATTCTTGAATTATTTTTTTAATTATTTTCCTGTTGGGGGACCAAAAAAGCCAACCGCATTTCACAAGGAGCCCCACTGCCCCTAGGGATGAAAGGTCTCATGTGCCCTCAAAATGGGGAATAGAGAAGGATCTGGCCAGCTGTATGTAGAGCATCAGGTAAAAGCAAATGTGAACCAATTAAATGATCATTGGTATTAGGTGTCAAACTGGCCTCACAGCTAAGTCTTGTGGTTGCAAATATTTTTGGGAGTGTTTCAAGCAGCCAGCCAGAGGAGCAAGACACTGGTTCTATTGCAATTTGCTACAGGATGGCTGGAGAAATGTCACTTAAAAGGACACGTGAAAACACCATTTTTAGTGCATTACTGATGAAAAAGAGGCTGAAAATGGGTTTTTTCTTTTTTTTTTTCCCTTTGTCTTTTTAGATGAACTTTGTCCAATGAAAAGCTATGGCAGATTTATTGCAAAACAAATTGTAGTCATTTGTGGCTAAAAAGAAAATGAAGTTGTTACTCTAAGGTTCTAAAAAGCCCTCTTTACCCATCCTGTATCTGCTGTAAACAGGGGTTTTTGAAGCTGATGCTGAGAAGCTCTCATAGTCTGTGACTTCTAGGACTTCTTGGCCAAAACCTTTCCATCCCACCTTCATCTCCACACATGAAGAATGTCAAACTGTATAATTTCCAAAGATAATGATGACTAAGGGTGGCTACTGTGGATTAGATTACATCTTCAGAGTTTTTAGAAGCTTTTCTGCTGTCTTAAAAGCCCACTTTTTTGCTAGTGATAAGTAAAGGTGGCTGAGCTCTGTCTTCTTACCACTAATTAAATAGTAGTAATATTGATTTAAAAGAAAGCCAAGGACCACATTTTCCAAGATAGTTACCCACCTTACTCTTCATATCTTTCATAAGAAGCAATAAAACACTTATCCTCCCCAACACAGGGTAAGTGATTGGAAGAATATAGATATGAATAGAATTACCCAAGAATACAATTACATTATCAGCGAAATTTATAACTCTAATTTGATTTAAATAGCCATATTCTATGGCTCTTCTGTGTGGTTTGCAAACAGGCTACTCTCTCTGCTCACTGCTGCTGCTGAAGAAAAGCTGCGAATAGGTGACTCACAGCCACACTCGTGCGTGAGCCATCTGAGCCATCGCATTTTTTTGGTCTCCAGCTCTGCAGATCCCTGTAACTATCGATAAGGGACTGTAATGTCTACTTAAATGAGCTTTTCATTTTCTTTTCCATTCTAGCCTTTTAATACTGTTCAACCTTGCTTAAGGCAAGGTCTATGTATCTGCTTGCCTGACGCTGTTTATCTGAAATTTGATGCTGTTTCCCCTGAGGTTCATCTGACCCAACCTTCAGGCCTCCCACAGCGATGGGGATATTTGAGCCAGACGCCCTGGGCTTCCTTTGCAGCAGCCAAAAAAAAGGGACACGTTTAAGGTAGGATTCACCCTCCTTCGTCTAGCAAGGTCTGCAGCAGGGTGAGGAGACCCCATGCTATAAGTAGGAGCTCCACAATCATCCATGACTCCATCAAACAGCTCTTAGAATCAGGGGGGACATTGGCAATGAATTTTATAAGGGCTTTTCATTATAGCCTATAGCAGGAACATTTGTCAACATAAGCACAGCAAGTGCAGTTACTGCTGAGAGAAGATACTCCAGCAAACGCTCTGGGAGGGTCATCCCACCAATCTTTCAGCCAAAATAAAGAAGTCACAGAAAAGATCTTTTCACTATCCAAGATTAAATAGTGAGCGTGGCCCCTGTGGCCACAGCAACGGTGAATGTCCTTAGAATTTGTTGTTTGTTATGGAACAGAAAATGAAGATAATACACAAATGCTGCATTTCCTCTGAAGCCACTTCACCCTCACGCTTTTCAATGAATTGCTTTCTCTCTAATGCTTTTAAACTAGTGAACTTCAAAGCAGTAAGTATTTAATAGTGATATAAGTGCATTTCCATTTGGGGAGGGAAATAAACTATAACGATGTGAGCATGTTTATGTAAAGTATTGGTGGCTTTTCCTGGTAGGATGCCTCTGGGAAAAAAAACAACCCAAGCAAACAGAAGAGTTCATACCCCTAATTAAAGCAGTTACGATCTTTATAAGGGATTATAACACCAAAGGCCAGACTGACATCCCTGAGGTCCTACTGACAAAGCTTGCTGCCTGTTGCCTTGCTTTCAGCAGTGCCAGAAAACCTCCTGACAAGTGAATTGAAACCACCTGCAGAGGAAGAACCACAGTCTCGTCTGGCAGCTCCGGCGCCTGTCACGCTACGGTACGGGCACCGCCGCCGCAGCGATGCTGCCATGCCTTAGCTCTGCGGCACTGGCTGCTCACCTTCAATTTTTGAAGGCTGCCCCAGACCTAAAAAAGTAAGTATTTATAAAAACTAACTTTAGGGCTAAGAAAGGTGTCACTGGTCTCTTACCAGAGGAGAGAGAAAAGTCTGTAAAGGGGCATTCAAACAACCAGTCTCTCTTCTACCTTAATATTTCCCACAGGTTTTGGAAAGACCTCTCTTTCTGCTAGCATTCCCAGCGCACACATTCCCAGCCAGTTAAAGTCTCAGCTAAAAATAAAAAAGGCTCAGGTTAACCTTGGGTTGCATCCCGGAGAAGGAAATGTGTTGGCTGGGCTCAGCTTGCCAGGGAAGGGAACACTGTGGGCACCGCCAGAGGGATGGAAATTGCTGTTTGGGTAGAAGGGATAACGGGCAAAAAGTGACCTGGCAGGGAAACAGCAATGCTGGTGAAGGGGATGATACGGCAGCACTGCTGGGAGAAAGGGAAAAGCCAGGAAAAACCCTGGCCCCTCTCTCAGGCTTGGTGCTGCGATGCAGGGCAGGAAAGGGCAGCCTTTGTGGTACATTACAAGAGGCTCGGTGGCATCTTCTTCTATCTGCAAGGCAGAAAGCTCTCAGCAAAGTAAGGCAATGTGAACTGCTGCCACATTCACATACTCCTGGAGTACATCAGTCCGCCCTAAATATTCACCATGTTCCTCTAGAACTAGTGTCCTGTAGTTGTCAGCTCATGGAGATCATACATCTTACTCTGCAAGGCTTAAAAATAAGAATAATATTCAAGAAAGGTGAATGACAGCTTTCTTGATAACAAACATCGCAAAAATAACAAAATATGTTTCTGATTGTGTTTTAAAACACAGCATCCTTCCCACAAATGATTTCTGTGGTTTCTCTTTCAACACTCTTCTTGAAAGCAAAGACTAGACTGGCAGTATTTCCTCCTGCCTTGGCTACAGAGCTGTATTTATACTTCTAGTTCACCAAGGCAACATCTGAACAGCCAGGAGCTCGCAGGCTTTAGCCCCTGTCTCTCAGGAGAAAGAGGGTGGTCAGAAACCAACACGTATTCCAAAGATCCCTTTTTTTTTTTCCCAGCAGAAATAAAAACTAAATGGAAACAAAAATAGAAAGAATAGACAGTGCAAATTTAAGTCAAAGTAAAGACATGTCACAACACACACTAAGCATCCAAAGCATGGAGAAGGTCCAAAGATGCCTCCAAGCAATCTTGCAACTGGGTTTTCAGGTTACATGCTTTTGCAGGAAGAATTCTCTACAAATCCGTTTTACAATTTCAAAACCACATTATTTCTGTTTCTCAACCTGAAATGCCACATCTTAAGCAAGTCATTTGGCAGCAGTGAGAAGGGTAGAAATGGCATGTGTTGGCTCAGGGTACTTGGTTTTGAACTGACTCACCAGCCTAGCTGGCAAATGATACTATTGTCTGTTTTCAGTGTTGATTTATCTTGGCCCAGGCGCCTCTTTTGTTCTCTGGCACAAGTTCAGCAATATCAGCGAGCGAGTGTGATTTAACATTTGTACATTTCCAGGAAGAGCAGCTTTGTTTTTTCTGTCCAGATAAGACATCTTCCACACGCAAGAAATGTTGATGGTCTTACTGCAGTGGAGAGGCTGGCAGATGAGTCCACCCTCCGAAGGAAGGGTCCTAGAAGCACTGCTGAGCCCCCAGCCCTAAATGCATGCCCCTGCCCCCTGCCTATTATTAAGGCAAGACATGGGTGCCCACTGGCCCTTGTTGTAACATCTACCCAGATTTACAGAGAAAAAGTGGAAGGAATCTCTTTTTCTGTGAGCTGTTGAATCAAATTAATCTTATTTAAGAATGACTTGGAGTGGCCTGCTTTTGATGAGTACTCCTCAAAAGAAAACCTGATCTTGTCAGTGGGGGGAAAAAAAAAAGAAAGAAGGAAGGAGACAGTGTGGACCCTCTCAGAAGATGCTCTGGGCATGCATGGGCTACACGTCTGACCACATGATGGCAGACAGAAACACAGAAACATTACATGTGGTGGGTCCCAGACCGGGGTGCCCTGCCGGGTTTGTCACGGGGCAGGGGCATGGGGACATTTGCTGGAGTGAATTTTCTGGAGAGGAGGGATCAGCTGTGGGGTTTATATGCTCAGTATGTGGGATGTGTCAAAACTGCCCAGAGCAGCCTAAATAAGCCCCTGCTCTCAGCACTTGCGTCCTTCTACATCGGGCACCAGTGAGCAGCCTCACATCTCCACGGTATGAAAACTGGACTGTTTTGATTTATTCCTTACACAGCCTCCATCTTGCCTGTTTTTTTCAAGCTTTTCCGTTGTTTTGTACTGCTGTGATTCCTATTATGGCACAGTAAAACTGCGTGCTGCAGAGAGCACACTTCATTTAATTTGTTACGCAGTTTCAAGAAGTAAAAGAAACTCTTCAATGACAGATCCTCGGCAGATCCTGAAAACCCTGCATGAACTCCTGACACGGCCAGACACTATTTATTCACAACGTAACACAAAGCAGGACCCTGTCTGCATATGGCACGTTGTCAAAATAACGCTCTTCACACTTTCCGCAGCCGAGAAAAGCCTTGATGGGTTCTGGTAATTGCTCTTGTGTCTGTCAGGGAACGTTAAATCAGCTTTTTCCTGCTCATTACTCCTTTGGGCTCACAGAAAGCAGAGAAAATACAACACATGGCAATAGAAACAGAAATGTTTGGGCGTGTTTGGTTGGCTGGAGGTCAATGGTCACCCTTCAATGGCTCCCATAAACAAAAGTCCCCCTCCTCCCAAAGCAAAGCGTTGGCTTTGATTTCAGGGCATCTCCCTGCAGATGTGACTGCAACTCAGCAGTCTTAGCACTGCTACTCATAACTGAGTTATATACGTTATGCCCAGACAGAGTTAACTTATGACTTTATATTAGGTAAAAACACTTTTGGGAAAGCGTACACCAAAGCAATCAACAGTGTGCATGTTTGCTCAGTTTCCCAGATCTTACCACTGCCTGAAGAGAAGCTCTCTCAACCCTGGAGCAGAGCTAATAAGCACCTTCCCTTCTATAACAGCTTTACATCTTCTACGTCTGCCTGGCAGAGTTTGTGCCTGGCAGCTGTAGCCTTAGTGCAGTCCTCTATTTTATCCATTTACTATCGCTGTGGCAGCTTAGCCTTATTCATAACAAGTTGCCATTCTGCTGCTCGCACAAAGTATTCTTCACTATGGCTCTCTGGCTTGCCTTGAGTTTAGCCCTGTACCAGAGGTGCTCCTGGAGGCTGCAGAGAGGAAGGGATGGGAGGTCTCCTTCAATCATGGCCTCACTGGCCTCTTCCCTATCATTGCTTTAATCACTGCATATCCGGTTTACCTCACGCAAAGCTGCTGTGAAGATTACAGCTGTGGTTTTCTCAACAGCATGGTGCTTTTTTATCAGTTTACAGTGGGCTGAATCAGTGAAGACAGTAGTTCTGCTTTGCTAAGTTGGCACCACAAATTGGCTGTATTTTGTGTGCCCAAGCATGGGCATGAACAAACATACGTGTGCCATGACTTAGCTGTAAAATACTAATGTATCTCATTTAAAGTTACGCATGGGGCAACTTACACAGCACTGGATGAAGGTCAAGTCAAAGGATTGCTTGAGAGAACTTGACCCATACAAGTCCATGGGACCTGACAGACTGCATCCATGGTGCTGAGAACTGGCTGATGTCCTTGCAAGGCCAAACTCTGTCATCTTTGAAAGGTCATAGAGATTGGTGGAAGACCCCAACAACTGGAAAAGGGCAAACGCCAAACAGTTTCAAAAAAGGCCAAAAGTTCAACCTGGGGAAAACAGGTGGAACAGTCTCACTTTGGACCCTGTGAAAATCATGGAGCATGCCCTCTGGAGCACATTTCTGTGCACCTGAAGGACAGGTAACTGGGAAAAGGTCTGTATTTACCAAGGGTAAATCATGCCTGGTCAACTTGATTCCCTTCTATGATAAAATGAGTGGATTTGTGGATGAGGGGAGAGCAGTGGATGCCATTTACTTTGACTTTATCAAGCTTTCAACAGTTTCTCCAACAATATTCTTGTATCCAAGTTATGGATGTCATGGGCTGGGGGAGTGGGCAACAAGATGGGTAACGACTTGGTTGGATCATCAAGATCAGAGAGTAGTTTTTGGGGTGTACTCCTCTTGGAGGCTGCTAAGAAGTGGAGTACTGCAGGGGTCTATCCTGTGACCTGTCCTGTTTAAGATCTTTATCGATGACCTGGAAGAGGTGACAGAGTGCACTCTCATTAAGCCTTGCAGGTGACACCAGGTTGGGAGGACCAGTCCATATGCTTGAGGGCAGGGCTGCCACTCAGAATAACCTACACAGGCTAGAGGAATGGGACAACAGAAACCTGATGAAATTCAACAAGCACACATGGAAAGCCCTGGACCAGGGAAGGAGGAACTCCTGGCAATGACACACGCTGGGGAATGACTGGGTGGGGAGCAGCTCTGCTGAGAGGGACCTGGGGTCTTGGTAGACAGCAAGCTGCACATAAGCCAGCAGTGCGCCTGCAAGCAATGAAGGCCAAAAAGCAACCTAGGTGATATTAACAGGATCCTAGGCAGTAGATCAATTACACCCCTCTAACTAGCACTTTAAGTTAGACATCTGGAGGGGGCCATCAATATGGTTGAGGGCTATACCTCAATGAGGTATAGCCCATGAGGAAAGACTGAGGAAACTGGGAACTCATCCAGCCTGGAGAAGAGATTCATAGGTGATCTGACAGCAGCCCCCTTGTACCTGTGAAAATGTCATCAAGAAGATGGAGCCAGGCTCCTCACTGGGGTCCATGGTGGGAGGATGAAGAGACAACACGCAACAGTTGCAACACAAGAGGTTTTGACTAGATTTAAGGAAAAACTTTTTTACTGTTACAACGCCCAAGCAGGTTGCCCAAGGAGGTTGTGCAAACTCCATCCTTGGAGATTTTCAAGCCCTGACTGGATAACATCTTGAGCAACCTGGTCTGACCTCAGAGCTGACTCTGCTTTGAGCAGGAGATTGGAGAAGAGATCTCCTGAGGTCCCTTCTAACCTGAATTGCCTAAAGTATGTCATTTAAGTTTATCTGCAGAGTAGCTTATCTAAAAAATGGTAGACAAGGTGACTTGAAAGTTTGCTTAACTGATAAAGAATGGCACAAAAATAGTGTGGTCTGAGGTGTGTACATACTTCCCATTAAACAACTCTTTTTTTAGGGCCCTGCTTCAGAGATATGCCAAAGGTTACAGCAGATATGCTACATAAACAGGCTGATCAAAACCACAGTGTTGGAATCTAAACCAGCAGGTGATATTTTACTCTGAAGAAATCTACTAATCTGCCTAAACAAAATTCAGGAAAAAATGACAAATCATATCAGTGATTTTTACTGGATTTTAAAGATAACTGCTAAAGGAGCTGCACAGGAATTAGTAATGTTCTAGAACAAAAAAAGGCAAAATATACCTAAGTCCAAAAGAAAGCTTGTTAATCAAATCTACAGACTTGCTCCTTTTGCTTGGTGTTGTAGATTGCTTCAGTTTCCATTTTAAGATGGACATTTCCAGGAAGGGGTGGGGCAAGGGAGAAAGAAAGGGAAGAAAGAAGCCAGAAAAGTCTTTCTTTTGGCTCAGGCTGATGTGATCGTATTTAATATTCCCAGGAGTGGCAGTCCACAGTCTTGTGGCCAAGGCACGCCTCCTGACCAGCTGAGCCATGGAGAAAGCATGTGACAATCTCCCAAGGCTGGATGCCTTTCTCCTCTCAGACTGCTTCACTCCACATCCTCTTCTCTCTTAGACTGCTTAGAAAAACTCGTAGACATCTACAATCTTGTAAAATGATTTAAGGTTATACTTGCTCTCTATTACTAATGCTTTTTGTCATTAGGTAATTGCTTAATTGAGCATTTAGGAAAGCATTAATATATTTTTCTCTGCAAATGCATTATTAATACATACATTACAATCTCTGCTGTTAAGGCTTTGTACAATTATTAATAGACTTAAAACAATATGAACTGCATGCAAATATTTTCTTCTAGGAAAAAGAAACTCAAAAGGACCATCATTATAATTACATATTTGTATTGATACTTCTTTACTCCAATAGACTGTCTGCACCAGTCTGCACCAGTCCAACCAGGAAGTATGAATATTTCTATCCCATTTCCCCTTAATTCACAATGACATTTTAGATGTTTGAAGAATAACAAACTGCTTTGCATCCACCCATTTTGACCACTGATTTCTTCACAATACAATGTTTTTTCTTCCTCTAGAGCAGCCACCATGTATAACATTATTTCTTCCAACTAGGTTGTATTTATGATTGCACTGACCACCTGCATTCCCCTGGAAGTGAGAAAGGCAGTACACCTGCAGGCATTAGTTTGTTTTTAATGCTCATGGGAAGGACACATTAAAGACTTTTAATGAGAATTTTTTTTTCAAAATAGTGGGCAGTGTCAAAAATGCACATGGGCTTAAACATAATAGTAAGGTACACAAAACAGTGAAGGAGTTAAGGCAAAGACAAAAAGGAGGCGCAGAAACCCTACACAATTATCTAATGACCTGAAATGGTTTAAGAACATTATAACAGTAAGGTTGGGAAGTAATATTATCAGTCTGACTATGTTAAAATAATCATAAGTACATAAAATCCAATACCTGGTTGGATGAAAGCTCCATCAAGCCCAGCAGTTTCTGACAGTGGCTGATAGTATGCGAATAGGAAGGGAGTAAGAACAGGACAAACACGTTCTTTATTTCCCCAAAATACCTTCCCAGCTCCAGCACCTTGCAAGTCAGGAAGACATCAAGAGTCTTTGATGATTTTTCAGTTGCTTTTAAAGCCTGTGCAAAGTTTTGGTTGACAATAACATGAAGCAAAGTCTTCTTATAGCTTAACTATAGACTGTATGAAGCACTATCTCCTTTCATTTTCTCTGAGCCTTCCAAGCTCTACCTTCACCTGATGTACCTCAGTTCTTGTGTCTGATAAATTCGTGAACAGTCTTGATTCCTCTTCCTTATTTGGACCACTGAATGTTTTATATAGACTGTGATATTATTCCTCCACCATTGCAGACTGAAGTGACCCAATCAAGTTAGCCATGCTCCATCTGGAAACCCTCCTACTATTTCTGATAAGTCTTTTAAATTTTTTTAATCTTTTACAGTTCTAGCCTTTCGTATTTATCTGATTTTAATTTCACCTGCAATTTTGTCACTGAGTCTACTAGTAACATAAAGTCACAGTTTTTCTCAGTTAGCCCTACCCTGTATAGCTTAGTATCATCAGCACATTTTGTAAATCACTATTCACCACCACTTCTATCAGTTATTTGTCCATGTTTCATATCCATTAGCAGTCTGTTTTTTCACTTCCTTTGGGGAGAAATCTTACTGACTGCTTTTGGAAATCCTCATAGACAGTTAATTGAATCTTCCCTGGTCCATAAGCTTGTTGACTTCTTCAAAGAAAGCTGATAGATTTGTGAGACACTAATTTGCTTTACCAAAAGCCATAATGACTTGCCCTAATGTGTCATCTTCATTTGCCCACTAAGCCTTTTCTGTTCTCTAGCATAATTTCTATTTATTTGTCTAGTAAGGATGTCAGGCTTCCAGGACTGCAGCTTCCAAAATCTTCTCCGAAATCCTTTCAAAAATCTGGTCTCACATGAGCAACTTTCCAGTTCCCCCTGATGCCAAAGTAGTTTTAAATGAGAAATTAGAGACAGCAGTTAGTACCTGAACTATTTAATCTCTGAGCTGCTTGAAAACTCTTGGTTGAACACCATCTGGCCTCAGCAGTTGGCTACTTATTTTGTTAACGTGCTTCTTCATCTTTTATACTTAAACTTTAATCTGAGATGTGTTTTCCCAATTACGCCCCTTAAAGAAGCTTCCCAATACTGGAGTTCACCCAAGCTCATCCACGCCATTCACAAATGCAAAAATCCATTTAGCTTGTCTTCTATGGCTGTGTCTTCTGCATCTTAAACAATCTGTTTGCCTTACAGAACAGTCAAACTTTGGCAGGCATCCTGATCTGTTCCAAGAAAGACTTGCTTTTTTTTTTTTAATCTTTTGCATGTTGACCCTAAACCTCCTTTTTCTGGCTGCTTATGACACTTTTGTATTTCACCCATCAGAGGTTAGAGTCTTTTCCTAATTTGGATATAACTTCTGCTTGTTGAGGGAAGCCTTCTTCATCTAGTAATGCCATTTACCATGCTTTTTACTCACACAGCCTTCCTTTTAGGAATTCTTTTTTTCTGGTGCATTTGTTCTGCCTCTAGAACAGCAGCTTTAAACAGTCTCTATGCCACCCATGAAGACTTAACTCTTTTAGATATTCCTTTTAGGCCCCTTTTAATGAAAGGTTTGTCTTGTTTTATATTACTCTGCTTTTGTGAAAAGAAAGCAGAATACTACTGATTTTCTTTTTGTTGGTGCTGCAAGGCTGTTGAATCCAAGGACATTACAGTTACTGCTACAGCGTGATTCTTCATCAATAATATTGTTTAGGACCAAACCAGGGATCTCCTTTTCTCTTTTGATTTCCCAGATAGCAGTCACTGGCAGTTTCTAAACAGTTAGATACAGTATTACCCCGTCCCGTAACATTCACCCAACCTACATTTGAATTATTGAAGACACTTATGACTGTGTTTCCTGCCCTGCAGACACTCTGATCTTCCCTCCTTGTTAGCTAGACTAGCGATGCAGTCCTAGTACTGCATTCCCTATTTATTTCTGGGACTTCAATCCACTGAGGCTCTACCTTATTTATTGACAGAGTTAACTGGTAATTGGAAGATCCTCTAAGCTTTCTTTAAAATACAGCATCACTCATCCACTGGCATGCCTTGTCCTGCCTTTGTATTTTACATCTCAACAATATAATACATAACAAATTTGATTGTTCACTTTTCCTATTAGCTTTCAAAACCTGGGGCTACCTTCCCACTGAGATTAATAATGTTGCAGCTCCTGTCTCAGTTTGAAAGATGGGCAGGTCATGGTTTCACATGCTGTTCACGGCAGGGGGGTATATGCATACTGCGTAATTACTCCTGTAACTGGTCCTCTGTTAGCACAGCTGGGAGGTGTGGATTTCTACAATGGAGTCCTATCTCCATTATTTTGTCCTTACCTGTTTCTAGAATGTATTTTGATTTCTTTGTGCTGCCACTAAGCATCTTCCATGGACAGTGACAGAAGAAGTCATCTTCCAAGTAGGAGAGTGGGATTGGACATGAAGATGATAAATATCCATGTGGTTTTGCCTTTGTCCTCCATGGAAATTGGGCAGGTCCCACCTATACGGATGAGTAATGTCATTATATACGCTGTTCTAGGTATACAATTTATGTCTAACCACAGGAGAAACTTTTTTTTTTTTTAAATTACTGTGGAAAACAGCCTGCATTTTTAGCAACAAACACCTAGTTACAAAAGCACTCTGTTGAGAAAACACTTCTGTGAACTACAGCGAGAAGCTAAGCATGTCTAAGCATTTCTTCTCTAGTACAACAGCAATGTCACTATTCTGTAATTCATTCATCAATCAGAATAAACACTAAAGCATAACACATCTTAATAAAACCATTAGAGCTGTGCCACAGATATAATTACAAAGACTGGTAATAAGAGCCATTTACTTAAATGGAGTACCCTTTTAAAGCGATGACTTACCTTACCCCACCCATCAAAGCAGGACAGCTGGAACACGGGAAGCAGCAGAGTCCATGATTCACACTCTTCCCACATGGCAAAATTGGTGATTGAACCTGAAAACATTTTTCTTGTGTAGACCTAATTACGCTCAGAGCTGAGATCTCTGATTCAGCAGTGCTTGCTCCTATTCACCAATAAAAACTGAAAGGCATCCAGGGTCCCAGTTCCACTACAGAAAAGTAAAGTTTATGGAAGTAGCTAGACACAAGCTCACAACTAAAATAATAATTTTTTACAGGTGGGGTAAAAAGGCAATTCTAAAAAATCAACTTAGAAAATAACAGGTGTGCACAAATCTAAAACCAGACCCAAATAAATAATTTTCTTTTAGCAGCTGGTGCATGTACCAAGGGGATGGTGCTCACAGGCTTGCTTAAATAAATATATTGCGGATAAACATGTTGCGAGGCTTTCAGAAGCATTCTGGTGCCTAACTCCCACTGATTGAGCAAAGAGGTGCCCAGGTGCACTTAAAACCCCCTTTCCATGCCTAACTATATGTTTAAGCATCTCAATGTCTCTGAGAATCAAGTCTATAAACTACAAATCTCAGAGTTCATGAGAATTACCTTTGTATAAGGTTTGAGGAGATGCTGCCTCTCTGCCCATCAACCCTTCCAGCACTGCCCAGCAGTGTGAGCTACGTGCACACCGCTGCGCGTACCTCTCGCGTCCGAACCCGACTCCCAAACATATTTACTGCCACGGTGTGTTACACTGCCATTGTCAAAGCTGCTGTAGTGAAATACTTTTAGCAGCAAATATAGCAGTTGAAAACTGATTTTAATCTATTCATAGTGCTTTTTCATGTTTTTTCATGTAAACAACATGTTCTGAAATGCTTTCTGCTATTTCTCCTTTTTTTTCTTTTTAGAGATGCCATTTTTTCTCTTACAGTGATGTTTTTTCTCAGATTTATTAAGGTTTTATTTCTGATCTGCTGAGATCACTCCTGCATTTTTTTTTGGTAGGAATGAAGATAATGTATCTTTCTCGCAGCTGCTCTTCTTCAAGGCTGATGGCAAAGCCTGTTTTTTTCCCAGCCAAAGACCAATGTGATGGGCCCTGTGACACCCTGAGGCATGCCTGGCTGTACAGTTGGGGTCTTTATTTGCATCTTCTGGCTTCACCTGAAAGCCCAAACCAATGAATGGTTGCTTGCAATTATGGAGGACTAAATTTAAGAGCTAATCCTAAATAAATCTGTCCTCGGTTATGCCAACAGCTGAAAAAATGGAGAAGGAAATATTTTCTTTCTGACGTGTATGTTTTCTCTTAAATTGTACAAAAAAAGTCAAGTGGCCCTGACTACAAATCAAACCACGAAACAGCCGACAGAAGACAAAAGCAATGTATCATCCATTGTAGGGCTTAAAAGACATTGTTTAGCGAGAACTGTGAAGAAAAAACTGATATAGGGATAAAAAACACACCTGTATTTATACTGTTTAAAATTCAAAAGCATGTAAACCACTCTGCTTCAGGACATGAACTCATCCATCCTTTGTGGTAAGGGAAAATATGTACCCATCAGAAAATCATGTGTGTAGTGCCGTGCAGCAGTTCTCCCCACGGGGAAGCGATGTGGACCTCTACCACATCATCCCTTTTTAATTGTGAACGACGCCGCAGCGCCAGTTTTATCCCACCTTGTTTAAGAGCAAGCATATCCCCTCAGCTCTCCTGACATGGCTGCTGTAGCGTGTTACACACGATAATACCAGCGCTCCCAAACTAGCAGCCACCAATGCCTGGAATTTGCTGTTTCTGTTTTGCAACAGCCATCTAGGTTAGCGAGCAATTTTTAGATACCATAGCAATAAGCCAGATATTAAAAAAAAATTAAAAAATCCGTCTCTAGCACAATCTGTAATGACTTAATCTGTTTTCTTGCTTAATCAGCTCTCTCCCGCAGCCGGCGCCCAGGCCTTCTAGCTCTGCTCCAGTGGTTTTTCAGCTCTTTTGTTGTTTTTTTTTTGGTGGTTCAACTTGTGACTTCTACGCCCATGGTCAGGCGGGTCTACAGGGTCACTTCTCTTTTGCAAGTCGAGCAGCCGTTTACATGAGTCCACCACTAAATCAGACGGTTTTCTTTACACTTACGGTGGCAATGTTGGGCGAGTCTTGTCAGAAAACTGAAGTTCCTAGGACGGCTGCAGAGAGGCCTGAAAACCCTCACGCACCCAAGCTCCAGGGAGTAGAAGGCACAATAAAAGCAGCTAAAATGCTGTGATTTTGGGACCGAGCTCGTTTTTCCACAGGGAGAAGGAGAAGGCGCCGCACGGGCAGCCAAACATGAGGCAGCG
>NW_010534004.1:0-15076 GCF_000687285.1 Phaethon lepturus
GCTGTGGGAGATGCTGTCAAAGGCTTTACTTGGTCCTTTGTCGAAGCACAGACCCCTTTTGAGCTATGGAGACCTTCTTTTGGAGCAGCAGCCTCTCGCACGAACACTCAACCAACTCCCGTTTGTGTCCCGGTGTTTCCCTGCACAGTTTTTGCTTTCATTGTAATGATGAATGGCAACTGGTAGTGAAACATCAATGCTGTCAAACAGATCTATTACTCTTTGTCGAAGCTGGACTGGGAAAGATGTTTTCCAGCTGTTTCAGTGCAGCCAGTTTTTTAAAACTAAGTTCCCTTAATCAGCCAGCTCAGCAGTCAAACACACCCATTCTGTACCAAAGAGCAGCCCGGAATCTCTGAAGTCCAAAACGTAGCTGGAAGAAGGCAGGTGGCAAAAAAGCTATTCCAAACGCTTAATTCCAACCATCCTCTTCACCAACTTCATCCAAGTATCTGTATTTTTCCAGTAGTATATGACTTTTTGAAAACTCAAAAACAGGATCTTCCTAAGACTGTTTAATAATACCTCTTACTTTTAATTTGTGGGCAGAAATACTTCAGCAATAAATAGTAGGAATGAACAAAAAATGGGAAGTTGAAAGAGAAAAGCAAAAATAAAACTGGGCACGGAGGTACCAAATGACCTGACAAAAAGAGGAATATTCCAGAAATAAGAAAAGTTTGACCACACAATTATTTTTAAAATGCCATTTACCTCCAGAAGACAAATAAAACAATGACCTCCATGAGAGGAGCAAGTTTACTCTTCAGGTTTAAAACACAGGGAACTAGGAAGCTGGCCCAGAAACACAGAGCATAAACCAAATTGAAGGAAACACTCTAAAATTTAAAATTTTCATTTGTGCTCCCTGTCACAAATTATGCACTACAAAAACACAAATTCATACTGAAAATAGAAAATTGAATACAGAAAAAAGATGGCACAAAAATTAAGGAGGAACATTTCCATTAATTAGCATACTGACAAACCTATGTAGCTAAGGTGAAGTAAAATAGCAATGTGATGGAGGCTCCAGGGCACTCCCCTGTACCATTAGACAGCCTCCACTGTAAATTATCATGTGGTGTCAAAAATTGCCATACATTATGAGCAATGAGTTACGCTAGCATAAGCTTTTTTATTCAGAAATAATCTTCCACTGGGAAACCTCCAATCTATAAAATTCTTTTTTTTTTTGTTCACGGGATATTGACCTATAAATTGAACAAGCTAAATTAGAAAGGTATATTTTGCTACAACCCCAAACTTTCTGCATCCCACTCAAGGCAACTCTCCAGGGCATTCCCAGTTCTCCATCCTCCCCGGCAGGCAGGATGAGCCTCTGCCGGTGCGGGAAGGAGTGGGTGCTCGGCTGTGCTCTTCCCCTGCCCCCAGAATAGCTCCCACGTGCAAAGAGCTTGTCAACCAGTGACCGATTAGAAAAAAGTGAAATGCCACATTCCTGCAAGAACATGGGGACAAGAGAGTGTACCTAGAAAACTGGCATAAGCACAGCTACTGGTGTGTTAAGCCGACATGGTCAGAAAAAATACAAACCCCTTTGCCTATAGGCAGACTTTCAACAGTCTCATGCTTCACCTTGGCATTTCCAGGCATGACCCCATGGGGTAGCGCTTTGGTGAGAGGGATACAGAAGCAGGCGATTTATTCCCAGATAACCTTGACCCTCTCCTTCAGACTAAATGAAGACTATGTATCATGCAGTGCAGTGCTAGATTTGGATGGGACACAGGAAGGACACTAGACAAATACTTTTATTCCCTTACAAAGAATTTTAAGGCAATATTTTTAATAACCACAAATTTTCAATTAGTGCTCTGGCCGAGAGCAACTAGAATGTGAATGGAAGGTATGGAAGCAGCTGAGGTAACATGATTTGTCGAGTAATCTGACTTGGACAGGATTCAAGGCACCTAAAAATGGTCTCACTGATTTTACATTCTTGGCAGGAGAAACTTGATTAAGAAAACCATTTTTCACTAGCTACTGCTTTTAATAAATAGCCTACTACTTGTAGCCTACAGAAATTGGTATAGTGACTAAGAGTGGGTGAAGCAGAAGAGAGCGAACGACTTGCTGGGAAGCTATTATTAGATGTCTGATGTCAGAGCAATGACGGATACCTCTGTGCAAACACTGCTCCCCAACGCTAAAAGGTTCTTCAGAAAGTTCATCTCTCAGTCACTCCAGGGAGGGACAAGAGTGGATGGAGACATCAGCAGACCACCCTGCTGTCCCCTAGGGAATATTAATCCACTCGTCCCATTTTAAAACAATATTAAAGTAATACATGGCATCGTGCCCCTCTGTGGTACATACACAACCATGGAGGTAGGATGGGCTGCCCACAAACGCTGTGATGGTCCCCTCCGACATGGCCGCAGGGTGATCCAAACTACTGTTGCAGGGTAGCCTGGATATAACCTCCTGTTTGCAAAAAACCTTCATCTTTGACAAGGGAGTGGATGCATCTTCTCACATTTGACATCGCCTGCTGACATTTGCCAAATTAGGAAAAAAAAAAAAAAGCCTGACTGATAGAGGAAAGATAATTTCTGTTCTAGGAAGAGCTTGATCTTCTCAGACACTTGAAAAACTTACTGACAATCCAAGAGCAGCAGGATGGATAGTTTGTTAGACAACCATTACGTTTATAGAGACCATCTGAATTCGAGAACAGCACATAAAGACTAAACTCAGGTAGTCTATTAGAAATGAGAAACCTTCCAAAAATGAAACCCAGACAGATCATGACACACGCATTTTTCTTCTGCACAGAGCACTGATAAAGTAAATCTTGGCAATCATTATCTCTGTACTGAATCTTTACTTTCCAAGGGGAAAAATATGATACATTCAGAGAACTGAAGGCAGTATTATCCCAGGCTTCAGCCAGAGAGATGCCTGCCTCCCAAGCACCATCCTGGTCTGTGAACCTCTGCCACCAGCAGGCACAGCCTGCGATGCCCACAGCCCCCAGAGCCGCTTGGCTGCACGACTGCCGACAGCTTCCCTCTTCTACTGTTTCTACAGCTTCCCCCTACTTCCCTGTTCCCCCAAATTCTGAACAGGGCCCATCTGTCAGCATGTACTGAATTAAGCAGTCAGTTTGGTATCTCGTCTTCCACACACAATCACACATTTGTCTTCAGCTGGAGACATGGGGTGAAGTCAAAGTCAGGAGAATGATCTCCACGGTCAAGTAATTAAGATAATTTTAGCTCATAAACCAATGTTCGGCTTTACTGCAGCTGAATTAAGAAAATTTTTAAGCTTTTGCATCAGTCGGAAGGCCAGGGAATGTCCATGTCCTCCTTTCTGCACTGGAAAGTCACTCCTGGAACAAGTAGCTGGGACTGGCCATGGCAACACAAGGGATGTCAGCAGCTGACCAGCATGCCCCCCTACCAGCATGCCCTCTACATCACATAGATTTTTAACTGTCCTTTAACACTTTAAGCAGAGTTAGGTCCCTGGCTTACTTTTACAAGTTACCCAATACTTCAATAGCTTAAATTCTACTCATCTGCTGGAGTCTTTTTTGGCAAGCAGCAGAAACAGTGAATCATCCTACATCATCCCAGAGAGACTTCATAAATAAATCCTCCTATCCGAGGAGAACTTGCTGAAGGCTTTTTTATATGAAGGAAACTATTTTGGTCCTGTAAATAAGTAACAGTGATTCAGTCCAATAAATGAGCCATTTGCTTTTTCATGCTGATCTTTACTAGAGAATGATAGGGTTGGTATACTGCTGTACACCTCCAGATTTCATTCATTCCCCTCCAGCAACCTACCAAAAGAGAGAGAAAAACTGATATAAACTCTTTTCTTCTACAGGTTTTCAACCCAGTCCTATGTATCACTCATTTTTATTTTAAAAGCTCCCAAAGCAGAGGTGACTCAGCAGTCATTACCTCAGACTTCAACATAAAATTAGAGATCTTATAATAATTATGTCAATTAAATTAGCCAGACATCTTCAGCAATTCTAACCAGATATTAAATTTCAGACTAATTTGAATTGTAATCGCAGCCCATATTTACATCTTAGATGAATGCCAGAAAGAAATGTCAATTAATTTGTATACATTGTTTGAAAGACCAATTATGCTCATCAGGCACAGTGCTAGACTGTATCTATATGAGTGGTAAACAATCCGATTTCTTTCAAAGCATAAGTTTGCCAATTTCCCTCTTTCTGAGGAATTTGGAGATTTTTTTTTTGCATATTATTTTGAAGGTGAAAAAAGGGAAATACACCTATTTCAATGAAAGGCCTTAGTTTTGTTAAGAATGTTAAAGAAGCTCTCAAATCCAGTAAGCCTATAATATGCATTGCTGACGGCATATTAACTCTAATAATTAGTCTTTGTTAGCAAAGTAAGCTGTATGAATTTTGCCGAAGTATAAAAGTCATTAAACAATGAGCATCTGTCATACAACGGTGCAATACATCATGTGCAAAACCTCCAGTCCGTTCAGCCAACGGTAAAGATCCGCTCCCTCTGTCTATGATAGGATTTCTGAGTAATGAATGGGGCTTTCTCTTCAGCATAATCCTTTCCTAATTTAGTGTCAGGATTTTATTATGTAATTCTTCTATTCTGGAACTGAAACAATTTCAAGTCTCTCTTAGCAAAAATAAAACGTTAATAACTCTGTCTCATTGACATGTGAGTTTTGTAAACATTGAATTGCTTTTCTTTCCAGAAGACAATACCAACAAACACTTTCTCTTTGCCATCTAATGTCCTTATATACTTACAGTGGTTAAGAGTATCTATAAAATTGCAGCTGACATACGAACACCACGTTGGAAGATCTCACGCTCACTTGGAGCTCGTGGAGAACTAAACAGTCTGTCAAGCCGTTTAGCAGCAAATTGGATATCTTATTGTTCTGAACAGGATTGAAACAGGACCTGTACTGCTGTTCAGAATTAGGAGCGACAATACACATTACTCAATTTAAAAAGGAAGAGAGAGAAATAACTGAACCTGAAACAAAAAAGAGGGGTTACAGTCTCCTTGAGAGAGACCTTCCATGAGCAGAGAGGGATTTTTTCCTTATAAATACACCTTTTCATATATACAGGTAGATTTTCTTTACACATATACAGGTAAGGACAAAATTATGTGTGATATTTTTGTAAGAAATTCATTGTTTGAGAATAATTGGGTGGAAATATTCTCTCTCTGGTCAGAACTCACTGGCATAAAAACTCACTCCTGTCAACCCACAGCATGTCAATGATCTCTCCGTCATGCAGCACAGAGCTTCAGTCACTGGTTAGGAAAATCGAGGGTTTACACACAGGGTGACAGTTCTGCACCAGCTAGGAAGGTGGGGAACAGCCAGCCCTCCATATACACACCCCAAACCACCACCATCAGCAACACCACGGAAGTTTTCAAAGTTTTCACACATGAAATAACTGTAAGTAGAACAAAACAAACAAAAAAATCACCCTAAAATATCACTAGTTCTAAATTTGTCAGCTTCATTCCTACTTCTGAGCCTAGCATTACACAGATAACCACCGCTCAACTTCACCTCGCGGGGTGGCTGCCCTTGCTAACTGGCAAAGCAGGTGACAGAGCTAAGCAATGCCTTCCATACAGATTTCACTGTGCAAACCTCTTTTTCATGTTTTTTTACATAAATTCAAGTGCATAGCTTAACGTGCACAGCTATACACGAACGTAGTTCTGGATGCTGAAAATACTGTTTTGTTATGTGCAGTTTTAAAGGGAAAGCAATCTATTTTGACAAGGGGACTCGAGTGGTATTTTTAGAATTCACATACACTACAGTATCTCAGCCAAAAAAGGAAAGCAGCAAAACATTTCTAAGCTGAAATATCAGTGTATTTGTACTCCATATTCCTGACTCATTAAAATCTCAAATTGCTCAACTTCAATCTTCCACACAGTTAAACAATGCTTTTTTTGCTGTATGCATTTTCTTATCTGCAATAAAAATGCCCCGTTTCATGTTCTTCCTGTATGAGCCCTAAATAACTTTTCATTAAAAGCAATTTTCTGCTATCAGAATTCACACTGCAGTATCTTTCTGCTCAGCCCTTTTTTTTTTTAATAGATCTAGAATATCAGATCAAACCAGTCAGCTATTCAGTTCAATATCCTATCCCTGACAACAGGGACTTATAAATGCTGTAGTGAAGGTTCAGGAAACCACTATACAATAATCTGCTCTTGTGGAAATTTCTCCATACTACTCATTCATTTACCACTAGTCTTAGCCCCCGGGCATGACAGTTTATATCCATAATCTCCACCACTTACTTTACTCGCTATAATTGAAGCTTCTTTTTGCTGACTTCACCTGAGTGTTATTTCCACTACGCTCAGTGTATGTTTTCTCAGAATAACTTCACAAAAATCACAATGCAATTTCAGTGCAGTTTTTGCTGCTTTTTGTTGAGGTTATCCACACCTTTGTGATCCCTGTGTGATGCTCCTGCTGATCACAACTGTCACCTCTATGAGCGTGTTCTCAGGACTTGGATGCTCAGACAGATCTAAGGGATGCCTTCAAACTAAGGTCTGGCATGATCCAAGACTGTATACGAGCAGATGGCACAACAACACAACAGCTGAACTACGTACTGCTAATGAGGTCTTGTCACAGATGAACTGCAAAACCGCCCATCAGCCCATGGCTGGATTAGCTGACCTACCCACATTCTTAGATGCACAGAACACAACTGCTGCTTATAACATTTCAAACACAATAGTAAGAAATTCAATGACTCCTAGCTCTTGGCCCTTCCCAAATTCATTTTAAACACTCAACTGTCCAACCATGTATAAAATGGCCTTGAGGCTGTGAAACAATTGATGACATGTAAGTCATATGAGTGAACAATATTGAACACGATCCTTTAACAGCATGGGGTTTTGTGAATAAGATACACCACTCTTCTATTCGGGTGGAAAAAATACCTCTAGTTTGGAATGCCCAAAACACATTTTCTAACTTGTCGGTGTGAACAGTACACTAGAAAAAGATTTTCACACAAACTGTGAAAGACAGATATGCTGGAGCTTTTTTGCATCAAACAAAACAGGACAATAACAAAAATATGTAGAGAGTGTGACTCTGCTTACTTGTGAATCTTCAAAAGCAACTGAAAACAAAGATAATAGCAAAAATTGTAATAATATCTTTTATGAATTATTAAAAATGTCGGCCTGTGATCCATGCAGGGGCATTGGATATGAAAGATAAAATGAAAGACCTCCACGTAAGGGAAGAATTCAGTGTTTAAGGGAATTTAAACTCACAATTGAAGGCACGCAAACGAAATAATTAACCAAATTTCAGTATCAATGTTTGCTCTAATTTATAGTCTTGCTTTCAGTTTTTCTATGAATCTACTGAAGAAAAAGAATAAAAAAGGAGGTCAGACTGAAAGATTCCAGCCTTTTATCCACAATGTGTTTTTCAGTAAAATTAAAATGGGACAGAAGTGCCATAGTTGATGACAGCCATTACAAGATGGCCCAAGACTCTGCTGACTCAGTCTAAGGCCATATTCTAACCCTGGTTCCTCCCCAAACACAGCATAATCCATCACCAGTTTGTTTTGCAACACAGAGTACGATTCCTCCTCAATAAAATGCCTGAATGTTTTGATTTCAGCTTTTGCTTTTCCTATTAGGGCCAGTAACTAATGCAACTGGGAAAAAAACTCTCAAGTGCTTTGAAATTTAACAATTTTATTTGGGCTTTGATGACAAAGCTCTTGAGGTCATGATGCGTTGGGTTACTTTTTGCTTAATGAAGTTATAAATCAAGTGTAAATGGATTATAAAAATTTCACTGTAATTCTGAACCAGTTTAACAGATCCTTCTGACAACATTGCTTCAACAGACACTACTTCCCCACACAAGGCTAGGACTATGAACACCACGTTGGGCATTGCAGGGGATGGCAATCAGTATGATACACTAGTTGTTAAGTACTCCACAACAGACCAACCAGCTTTTTCTCACTATGGCATTCTTAACTATTCAATACAAAGAGACAATAACTGCAGTCTCTGCACTACTGTTTATCCTCTCTCGCCTCATCACTGCTTTCCTACTAAATACTCTCAAAGTTTTGCAAGTCTCCATCTAACTTATTTTGTTATTTCCAAAAGCAATGTCTTGCTATGACACCTGCTACAGAAAGCAAGCATACAGCTGCTGCTTGGCAAAGCCTCGGATGGACACTAGAACATCTGCATCAGCCACGCTTTCATATTTCAATTTTCCTTCCACTCTACCTTTCCTGCTAAAAAAAAAAGGCCAAAACCAAAATCACAAGCTCAGAGGCTTTTAATCAGGGAAGAAATAAAGGCCTAGTTCGTTCGCTTGATTAAAGTCAGTATGATTCTTCCTTTATAATCTTGACAGTGACACCTGAAATGAATTTTTTTTTTCAATTTGGCTCAAATCCACAGAAAACCTGAATCAGATCTCTAGAAATCATCCAAGACTGGTTCTGGAAGCCATTATTTTCCATTAGGAATACATGTTGAAAAGGGGCTTTTGCTGGTCAATTCTTCCTCTTTGCATTACTTGATTCCATCCGTTACTTCTGCAGCACAAAAGGGCACAAAAAATTATCAGAGACAAACGTTGCAGTCTTTATAATCCAATGGTAATGTTAACGATCATCAAGCAAGGAGAAATTCTGCACACAGCAATCTGTGTTTTCAAGTTCAAATGTCCCAGTTCTTATTTGGAATGATTACAGGCTTGTTCCTTATGCAATTATTTGCTCTGTTAGGCCAAAATTTTTGATGGCTTTCTCAGCCATTACAGTCAGCACTTCACTTGAAATAAATGGCAATGTTGCCTGAGTAAGGAACAAAGAAATTCCCTCTTAAAGAAGGTGGCATCGGCACACATTATACACTCAAATCCCGTTCAATGTTTTTGGTGATCCAGAAAGAGCCAGTGTTAACCTCCAGACTTAATCTTCCCCTTTCAAGTAAGAAAGTGCTACCATGACATTTTATATTTTTCAACCTTTGCTAAAGGCTTGCCACTCCCTCGACCTCTGCCCACTCTTTTCTTACCTCTGGCCAGTTCAATCACATAACAGACAGCTACTTCCAGTACAGTGAGCTTGGTTTTTATCTTTCCCTTCTCCAAAACATGGGCATCTAATTTTTTGCCCCGCAACTGAATCTCTTCGTGCTTCCCTGATACACTCCACTATTGACTGCATTTCTAACACTTGTTTTTCATCTAGTCTCTGCCCTGTGACCACGAACCTCATCCAGTGGTCCCTACCTCGTGCTCCCCATGCAGACGGGTGATGTAGCTCCAGGATCTCAACCTCACTCTGTCATCCAGCATGTCAGACACAGCCAGCCAGCCTGTGCTGAAAGAGAATAGCCACGTCCACAAAAGTGCCTCTCCTAGGAGAGCTTTACATAAGAGACCTAACCCTTTAGCAGTACCACCAAGTCACAGTCCCTTTCACCGTGGCCTGTCCCAGCATGAAACAGCATAGCCTCATGACCTGGTGTCATGTCTCTCACAACAGCCTGCTGAATTCTGAGCACCCAGCTCTCGGGTTTGGAGTGACTTGAGGGAGGCAGCATCCCTTCTCCTTCCCTTTTTGGATCTGTGTTCAAAAACGTGAAAGGCCAGAGCCAGACATGTTCTTGAGAAGACCTGAATTCAATCCATGGGTTGTAAAAGAAAGTCTTTATACCATTATGTAGGAAAACAAAAGAAAAAAAACACTTGAAAGTATTCCTTTACTTTCCTTGGACAGAGAAAAGTAACTCACTTTGTCCCTAGGCTCCATTCAATTCTCTCAGATAGGCACTTTCTGAAAGCACAGCCACCCCATACCACACACGAACTACTGACAGAATAGGTTGTATTTAAGAAAGGAAAAACAAAGAAAAAACTTATTCCTGTTTTTTACTGGGTTCTGAAATCAGTCAGGCATTTCAGCTTGCACAGTCAGGTTTAAACCTGGATATCCAAACAGAAGTACAGCCCTAAAACTGGAGAGACACTTGTGCAGCTGGCCACTGGATGAATGTGAAGAAAGGAAAACACTCAAACCCAAAGTCTGCTTCTGCGAAAACAAATCCTGTATTATTTCTTTGCAAACTAACCTCCGATTGGGTTCTGGCTAGCACATTAAGCAGCACACCCTGCATCTGCCAGCTCCAGTCAAATTAACGCCGAGCCCCATGACAGTGACTAAGAGCAAGCATGGAAACTGGCCCGAATACAGAAGTGCTCACAGTTTTTAAAGAAAAAGATAATGGGTAATTTGTAGGAGTTAGTTGTCTTTTTTTTTTTTTTTTTAATACAATCTAATAATAGGCTTAACCCTGTAACTTGCGCTTGGAATAATGATTAAAGTAGCAAGCTTCAGCAGTTTTTCTCTGTAGGACTCTCCCAGCTGAACTTCAACTACCTCTTAGGATTTCCTGTGACTGTATCTTAGGAGTGGGTAATATGAATCACCACTTTTTCTAAAGCAAGAAGGATAATGCAGATTGGCAAGAATTTTTTACTTTTTTTGAAGAGCTAAAACCTGTCATAATATAAAATCACTGTTGACCCACAGGAAGTCACTGGCACAGCCATTGATTAAAAGAATCTCATAAAACACATCCAGTGATGTTACATCCTTAACTCTGAATGATTTTTCGCCATTTTAGATGATAAACTGTACTACAGTTTAAATCCCCTTAACTTGTACAAATAATTTTTGAAAATGTCTGAAAACATAAAGATCTACTTAATCTTTTTAGTGGTCAATACCACTATATTAGACAGAAGACAATGCAGTAGATTTATTAAAGAAATCAATACAGAGCTATTTGTGAGTCTAAAATGGTGACTTCCCAAGATCCATGTAAAAAGGAAAATAATATTAAGGGGTGATGTGGCAAGCTGAGGACTGGTCAGGTAGTAAAAATTAAAACCCTTCAAGGAAACAATGAATAAGTAATTTTCATTTTCATAAAACCTTGATTGATAAAGCACAGTCTGAACATCTAAACCATGTGGTAAAAGGGGGCAAAAATTCAGTCCTGAACCTAATTTGAGCCTTGTCCACATAACAAATTTGCATCATGGTAATAGGATTGGTTTAGAAAAATCGACCAACAGTGAATACACCGAAATTATTTCAAGAAATCTTTACAGCAGATTACCTTACACTGTACTCTGCCAGCAATTCAGCGGACATGCAAGAACTGTTTTGCCCGTTTTAAGGATACTGGGGTTTAACATCATTTATAAGCAAGGCTCATATTCTGTTAGAGCTGACACCTCCATCTGTCTTTCACCCACTTCTAGTACAGTGGGCAGTCAACAGGGACCACCTGATTTTTTTCAATGGCATTCCCATAAACACAGTATTCGAAGCACACAAGTCAAGGAAACTTAACAACCACAGTGGATGACAAAGTTTTATCTAAAAAGAATCCTCTTCCAGAGGCAACAACCAGACTGTGGACAAATGCTATCATCAGATTAAGCTCTGGTGAGTTTGCATAAGCAAATCTATTCATCATAAAAAATCAAAACCATAATACTTAGCATTAGAAACAAAGCGTGAATCTTAGTGTGGAACTAAGGCATTATCTCTTTCGAAACACTTTTTCCATTCAGTAAAATACCCACTGCCATTATAAATTGCTAAAGTGGAAAAAGGAGTCAGAAACAAAGGCATGCAATTTTTACGGTTTTTCATTTTCTCGCTGTTAAGTAAAAACATTTCAGCCTGCAACCAAAAGAATAAGTTGTCAGAAGAAAATAGTAAAAAGAAAAACAAATTAGGCCTCTGTTCTTTAAAGACATTTCATAACTTTGATATTTAATTCTTTTATATAATAAACACATTTTAGACCATTGCAACAATATCCATACTTAAGTGATGTATTTTAACTAAATGAAAAGGTTGGATAATTATGCAAGGCTTCGATAATTATGCAAGATGAAAAAATATAAAAAATCCCATCATGAATTTTTAAGATGACTTCTTTTTTGCAGACTAAGAAATATACCTTGTTGTTTATAACTTACAAAGAGGTATGTGCTTATTTACTGCGATTGTGCCAAGAAGTTGTTCATGATTATAGCTGTAAGGAACCACTAACATTAGTTATATTCTACTTTATTCACACCAGAAAGAAAAAATTAGTATAAACTAACTTCATCCTTCAAGCACAGAGGTTACTTCAAAGACATGAAACTTGAGACAAGTCCTTGTTTTCACCAGAAACTTCCTCAGTAAAATGCATTCAGTCTATCATATGCGAATCAAACTTATGACTGCCTGACACTATTATGAATCAAGTAGCTCGCTTATTCCCAACTGCAACATTTTTCATCTCTATCTGAAAAACAAAAGCAAGGAAACCAGGTAGGGAACTCAAACCTTTGATATAAATGGGTATTTGTCTTTATTTATTCATGAGCTCACTTCTGTTTACCTTGCCATGCATATCTTTTGTCCCGAATGGGGACAGTCACAAATGTCCTAAATGTGGCTAGTCCAGCCACACTGATTCCAGTGGGATTTCTCCCAGTTTACTAAAAGCACAGGGCTCAGACACTGCGGAGTCAGAGAAAAGTAGATCAGGACTCAGAAAAAGGCAACCTTCCTTAAGCCTTACACCTCAGGAACACTACTTGTCCACATGCTACAGAGGATGCTCAGTCTAAGGACATCCATATGAAATTCCGGTCTCCAAGTCTGGAACCACAGCGAGCCAGTGGTACAACTGGCCGATGAAGGAAGATTGGAGTATGCAGGAAACAAAGCAGAATGCCTAAGTACTGGAAGTCCCACACCTTTGTTACTTGGCTACGAAAGCTCTTTGCCACCCAGAGTCTGTGCAGCGATGAGCCCTCAGCAAGGATCATGGCAGTTTAGAACACGCAGCCCTCCAAGCCGCAGTGACTGTGTTTGTTAGAACATACCTACAGCTGTCATCGCTAACACAGTTTCACACTGTCTCTAATCACATTTTAATTCTAAAATAACACATTTCCAATGGTGCATTTCTATTTCTTCGCATTTTACATGGGATTTGCATTTCTTAGAAGCAACTGGCTTCTCTGGGCTCACACACTTCATTTGAGTCATACATTAAAACCTGCTCAGTTGTTAAGCAGCCGTCCTCTTTTAATATGATCCAACAAAACCAGAAATGCAAACGGATCAAAATAAAACAGGTAGGTTTGCATCTAACTTGATGCAGACATAAAATAACGAGAGAATATAAATGCATCAAAAAGTGCCACTGAAAGCTACTTTTCTTCCAAGTCCTAGCTCTTATTTTGCTGCACTTGATTGCCTAGAAGCTACGATAAATGAAGCTCTATGAATACAATACCTAGAAAAATGACTGCAGCACAGAACAGGTAATTTGCATTCTATATTTAGCATGTTAGCGCTGACACGAAGAGCTACTGACAGACTGGTAACAACGGATGAGGAGAAGGCTGAGGTACTCAACGACTTCTTTGCCTCAGTCTTCACTGGCAGTGTCTCTTTCCACAGCCCTCGAGTAGAGGGACTGTAAGATAGGCACTGGAGAAGCAAAGTCCCTCCCACTGTAAGAGAAGATCAGGTTCAAGACCACCTGAGGAACCTGAGCATACACAAGTCTATGGGACTTGACAAGATGCAACACAGAATCCTGAGGACATTGGCTGATGTAGTTGCCAACCCACTCTCTGTGATATTTGAAAAGTCATGGCAGTCAGCTGAAGTCCCTGGGACTGGAAAAAGGGAAACATTGCACCCATTTTTGAAAAACGGAGCAAGGAGGACCCTGGAACTACCAACCTGTCATCCTCACCTCTGTGCCTGGGAAGATCATGGAACAGATCCTCCTAGAAGGCACATGAAGGACAGGGAGGTGATTTGAGACAGCCAGCATGGCTTCACCAAGGGCAAGCCCTACCTGACCAGCCTAGTGTCCTTCTATGATGGAGTGAGTACAGCAGTGAACAAAGGAAGGCCTACGGATCTCATCTACCTGGACTTCTGTAAGGCCTTCAATACAGTCCCCCACAACATCCTTGTCTCTAAATTGGAGAGTTATGGCTTTGATGAGTGGACTGTTCAGTGGATGAGGAAGCAGTTGGATGGTCGTATTCAGAGGGTAGTGGTCAATGGCTCAATGTCCAGCTGGAGATCGGTGACAAGTGGTGTCCCTCAGGGGTTTGTATTGGGACCAGTACTCTTCAATATCTTAGAATCATAGAATCATTAAGGTTGGAAAAGACCTTTAAGATCATCAAGTCCAACCATCAACCCAACACCACCATGCCCATTAAACCATATCCTGAAGTGCCAATACACACGTTTTTTGAACACTTCCAGTGATGGTGACTCCACCACCTCCCTGGGCAGCCTGTTCCAATGCCTGACCACTCTCTCAGTACAGAAGTTTTTCATAATACCTAGTCTAAACCTCCCCTGGCACAACTTGAGGCCATTTCCTCTTGTTCTATCACTAGTTATGGGGGAGAAGAGACTAACACCCACCTCGCCCCATCCGCCTTTCGGGTAGTTCTAGAGAGTGATAAGGTCTCCCCGCAGCCTCCTCTTCTCCAGACTGAACAACCCCAGTTCCCTCAGCCGCTCCTCAGAAGACTTGTGCTCCAGAGCCCTCACCAGCTTCGTTGCCTTTCTCTGGACACGCTCGAGCACCTCAGCATCCTTCTTGGAGTGAAGGGCCCAAAACTGAACACAGGATTCAAGGTGGGGCCTCACCAGTGCCGAGTACAGGGACACAATCACTTCCCTACTCCTGCTGGCCACACTATTTCTCATACAAGCCAGGATGCTGTTGGCCTTCTTGGCCACCTGGGCACACTCATATTCAGCTGGCTGTCAACCAGCACCCCAGGTCCTTTTCCACCGGGCAGCTCTCCAGCCACTCCTGCCAAGCCTGTAGTGTTGCATGGGATTGTTGTGACCCAAGTGCAGGACTCAGCACTTGGCCTTATTAAACTTCATACAGTTGACCTCAGCCCATCGATC
>NW_010534005.1:0-876 GCF_000687285.1 Phaethon lepturus
AGTTGCTGTCTGGGGCTAAACCACGACACACAATTACAATAGTATCCGAACAGGTCTATGCAGGACTGTAGCTGTTATGAGTTTATACATTTTTTTATTGAAGGAGGATTAGCCCCTTCGTTCCTGAAGTATCAAAACACATTTATGATCAGATATAACAAATTTCCAGATGCACAGACTCTTCTGAATAAAACTTGGGTTATTAGTTGGTCACTTAATACTTCCTTGAGAACACAATCCTTAAAAATAAAGTTCATAGATAAACCAATTATTCTCACCTTTAACCAAACATGAAAATAAAAGAAAGGAAATGGTGTGGCTTCTTATATACAGTTTTTATTGGCAGCATGTGAGCATTTTCCCCATGCTGCTTTAAAAGAAAAACAACGTGCATCTTAAATGGAAGAAAAGATTGCTTTTTAACTGGATTTTGTGGATTGCAAGGGAGACTCTCCATCACAAGAATAACAAGTTTGAGGAGCATAATTTACATCTGAAATGCTTCAGGATCCTTTGTGACCAAACAGTGGTAACCAAATCAAACCATATGAAGAGATAAATTGCATGCAGCTTACAAGCATTACGACCACAACCGGGTGTTTGGATTTTTCTGAGCTATGTGTTTTTTCACAATACCATCTGGATATTTCCAAACTGGTTCTGAATAGAAAAATACATAGCCATAAAGCAGGGACTTATAAATAGTAACTTGCCTCCTGTCCAAGGCTGCATGTCAGGGCTCCCTTGTTTGCTGCACACCTGTTTCAGAGCATATTGTGTAAGAATTAGCCAGCCTTGCATCTGTGCATCCCGTAAAATGAGGATTAGTAGGTCAGGCGTGGAAACCAGAGATGGGAGTGACGTGGTGTAGGAAGT
>NW_010534005.1:907-1882 GCF_000687285.1 Phaethon lepturus
TTTTGCTTTGGGAAGGGAGGGAGGAGTTGTGGGCAGCATTATCTGAGAGCTGGGAGGAGGAGGGCGTGGAGAAGCCCAACATTGCCCAGATTTCTCACACATCTGGTGCCTCTCAGCCACATGCACATTTTTATAGGTGGCAGATAAGGTGACAACACTTGGCCATCCCTAAAACCCAAAAGGATTAGCAGCATAAGAGGAATTTAACCTACTGACGGATTCAAGCAACATTTCAGCCTATGCCATTTGGGGGTTTCTTAACGCTGTTGGCAGCCCAGCAGCAGGGAGAGGCTCTCAGTCAGCTTCCCAGCTGGGAAGCATCTCTGTTTGATATACAAGAGTAATTAACTCTGGCTCCAAAGACCTTGCAAGCTAATGGACAAGAGGGTCATGCAGCAGAGCAGTGCCTGGCACAAAACCATTTTTTTTGTCTGTAGAGCAGTACCTACTTGACTACCCACTTCTTTCTCATAAATAATCGTGCCCATGTTTGAGCAGGAGCTCTCTTCAATAATCTGAAAAATGTTAGTCTCCACCATTCACACAGGCTTAGGAAGAGACGAATAGTTAGAAGCATTAAATCTGAATCATCTTTATCCAGAGATAAAGGACATTTTTAAAGCTTTTAGGCTTAAAATTAGTCTGGATATCTTTGATGTCTCTGAAACATCTGCTTTCTATTTCATAAGCCCTGGGTATGCATGCAGAGAGACCAACAATTTTATGTATATGTGTATATATAAACATGCATACATACACATGCATGAGCACACTAATGCTTGTTTGTTTTTCAGTGGAAAAAAAGAAAGTTCATTTTGACTACAACAGCATCTAACCTGCAAGAAAAGGCACCTGACTACTATGTCTAACACACTGCTTATCTGGTCCTGAATTCAAAATCAATAAGGAAATGTTTCTTGCCATTACCAGGCATTGAGTCACTAAACCTGAACCTACACAGCCTGCCACTCTTTC
>NW_010534005.1:1913-24609 GCF_000687285.1 Phaethon lepturus
AAATGGGAGCGAGTTGCTACTAACAAGAACTCACTATCCTCAGGGGTCCTGTGGGCCCATTTCACCCTCTGGACCAGAGCTCCTACTGCAGTCTTGGACTACTTTGCCCCTTATTGCGTGACAGTATACTGAGCAACCAAAGGGTAAAGATTGTAAGACAGCTGCTGAATGTCTTGAAAAACTATCCTGATCTCCAGGTGAATAAGGAGAATTCTGCTTGGGTCATATCTCCCATTTTTTTTTCTGTTGGGCTTGACATACATGAGTTCATGGAAACAGGAAATTTTCAGCAAGGCAATTTGAAGTCTCCTACAAAGTGATGGGGGAAAGGAAGAGTATTAAGTTTCTTTCTCCTGATGCAAGGCTTGAACCTGTCCTAACCGAAGTTAATAACTATTTCACCTATTTCAGGAGCAGAAACATCCTCCTGCATTTAAATCACTAAAAACTTGAAGTGCCTCAATTATCAAGTATATTCCCAGCTATGCATTCTAGCTCCATAACAGACTCTATCAAGTGGATAGAAGTGTAATTTATTTTGTTTGCATGCATAAATGAATCCCCATCACCAGAAAAGTGTAACATTTAGTGGAAAAAGAAACCCAAAGCATCCTAAAAAGGCAATTGCCTCTTCGAATGCTTGAGAGTAGGGAGACAATAAAAAGGATGCCAAAGCAAGCTCCTAGGCCAAGATGATGAAAAATATTGCACAAAATGAATCAGAAATTCCAAACACTTGTACAAGAAAAAAAAAGTTTCCCCTTGATTAAACATGCATTACTTCTGGAGGTATCCGAGGGGTCTTCCTGTCGTAACACTAGAATTCAATGTTTGATATGCCTACCTGAGTTTAACCTGACATGCTGGCAATTCCTTGCCTTTTGAGTTTATAAATGTGTCTCTTGCTCTCCTTTTTAAAGAAAAGGTCAGTGTTCTTCACTTAAGTAATGGCATTAAGAAATCAAAACTAATTTTTTCAGCTTGTGTAGTTGAGCAACTGAAAGGCACAACCTCTGTTTACCTCACTTCTGCTTTTTGAACATCAGTAAAAAAATATGAATGCAGATAATCACAGACAATGAAGAGAAATATCTAGTAGTCTGTCTCCAAGATCATTCCCTACAGAATATTTTCCAACATTTTTTCCAATCATTTTAAATTACACATTTAATGTGTAATTTAATTTAACTGTTCCTTCCTATCCTAGGGGAGACTATTTTGCAGTTCAAGATGTTTATGTTATGAGGGTTTCTCTGTTTAACTTATCCCATTATTCCTAGTCATATATTCTAATATCAGTTTACCTGAATTCCCTTTCACCTCCTTGCACCCTTCTTCGTGTTTCTCTCAATACAATAAAATGATCTCGCACCGAACAAAGGAATGAAGTTGTTGTTTTCCCCACCTCTTTACCCATTCACATCAGGAGGTGTTATTTAATGTCATCTACAGTACGAGCTTCTTCTCACAATAAAAATGTGGCTTATTGTTTAAACACATGAAGACAATACTGTTTAAAAAATCAATGTCAGTCTAGTTTAGTGTATTGTGTTGTTTTCTGATTAGCAGGTGGGTTCCTCTCTTTAGAAAGTGAGACTGGTTTTCCTCCATAAAATTAAGTAATTTCATACCAATAAATAATATTCAAATTGAGCAAGGGTTTTGAAATAGGGAGGGCTGCTTCAGTTAAGCACTATAACTCCTTGTTCAGCTCCGATTTGTAGTCAAAAACCAAGACTGAATACCAACATTTTTAGTTTTGATGCAACAACCTTTTGGACCATAGGTCCCATAGAGACTTTGAAATGGGTTGAGAGTTTAGAGTGCAGTTTGGAGTTAACAGTTGTTGGGTACATGTTTAGCTGGTGGTTAATCCAAGGCCCTCCAAACCTGTCTGCATGGTTCTCTTTACAGTTACATTGATGTTCCCTGACATCAGCAGAGCCAGACTGGGACCTGGGGTATAAACTAGATTGAGCTATGCCATATTCCAGCTGCTTCACACATCCTTAAGTCGTGTTTTATGTCGTGAGTTTATATGATGCTGAGAGCGTTATTTTAGCATCGTCCAGTTGCCTGTGAATAGTATGGCCATATCTCAGTGAAAAATTTTCTCCTTCTGGGAAATATCTCAGGATGTTTCTGTTTAGTTCAGCAAATAGCATCAAAATGTACAGGAGCTGAATTTCTGTTCACTTCAGTAATGTGATATTCTACTGCTGACAGTCTCCCTGGATGGCTTGTGGTCAACTGTCCAATTCAATAAACCAATAATATAGGCATAAAAGTGAAGCAGAGTAAAATTAACCACAAATGAGAGAGCTCTGCCAAGGAGACTGATAAAGCACTGTGCAGGGTCTTAACACATAAGAAAAGAGAGGAAAAAGAGAAATTAAATAGGCCTGGGATGTAAGAATTTTCCTAATCAATACCTCTGTATCATCTCCCCTCCCTGAAAGCACTACTTGCCTCTTTTTAGTTCCTCCAGGCCTAGCAAGATCTACTGGACTATGAGCAAGATACTGTTCTATGAAAGTTAATGGTACTAATGCCATCACCTGATTCATCTGAAATTGCATCCATGGCTTGAAGCATTCAAGGGAAGACTTACAGGGCAGAACTATGTCATCATACAAGAGGTTGAAAAAGTTCACGATACCCAGCAAGACGTTTCCCCTCTCCTTGTGAGTGTTGGCCCCCTTCCTGTGCTGCCATCTGTAATTCCTATTTTGCTGAAGTGCTGGAAGTGCTGACCAGTTCCCAGGTTTTCCACAAGCCTCTGCCTGAACAGAAAGTGCTTCTAGCACAGGTATCTCAGCCTGGATCGGCATACACAAAGGCTCACAGGTATGTGCAGAGAAAGGTTACTGCCCCCATCAGAGAATGGGAAGAATAAAAAAAAAATCAAAACCAAGAAAAACTAACTCTCATATTTTCTTCTTATCATAAGTTCTGCATCTGAGATCTCCTGAGATACCACTGCTGTGTGCTGATTATAAATAACATGCAGATAAACTATGGCAATGGAATGATTTTTTTCCAATCAAATTATTTGCCTGGGCTGAAAAGAAATATGTTAATTTCTGACAAAAAATGATCAACACAAATCCATGAAGACTTGATAAACTGGCACCGAAATGGCTATTGCTTGACAAAGTACCACTCTGAAAACAGGCAACCATAAGACAAACACAAAAAATCCCATATCTTTTTGAAACCAAAACCACCATGTTTCTGTGAGCAGTGTCATCCAGTCTGATTTCATCTGGTATAAATCACTGTTGTGCTACGGGCAGCAGATGAAAACAGTCTGAGTTACTTCATTTGTACAGGACTATGCCCCTACTTCGACTCACATTGGATTGGAAGATGTAGTGAAAAGATTGGCATTGATTTACCTTAACTTTTCATACAGCTTGGCAGCTGGCTTTAAAGAGCAGCTAGAACATAGTTGTCCTGATTGGACTATATAATCTCACACACAAATTCACGAGTACGATTAGACATATACATGTATCCTTACACACACACACACATACATTAAATTTATTGTGCATGTGTACCCATGCCACATTCACTTGGCCATTAGGACTGCAGCAAAACTAAATGCAGTGACAAGCTGTGCTGTAGAAGTCATTATGAGGAGCCTCTGCATAACAACAAGCTGCTTTTTTAGGATCCAGGTTTCTTCACAAACTGTAATGACGGTCAGATATCTGTCCAGAAGCACAGAGGGCTGAGCACCAAGTTTATAATGGCCACATTATATAAACTGAAGCTTCCATCAGATTTAGAGATTGGCCTTTATCACCGGTCATTCCATCCACTCTAGCCTCCCTGTAAAATGCCTTTCTAGGAAAGCAGGATGCTGCAATCAGAATGTATGTCTTTGCAAAGAGAAAGAACAAATTAAAACAGTAAAATGCTTCACTTAGTGCTGAGCTAGCCTTTTTTCTTCTCTCTCAGTAGGTCTTTCCAACGCCACTCCTGCTTATCAGGATTTAAACAAAATAAAATAAAGAAAACCATGCTTTTCTATGCAGTCTCTACTGCAAACCTATCTAATGTCCTACAAAGATACAATAAAGACAGACTCAGTTTTGTCTTAATGTGAAGCCTGTTGCTTTTAAGTCAAGTTCACCAGAAGGGCTATGAGTGAAAGCAGAAATTGATGTCAAGTTAAGCAGTTCTTCAAAGCGTTAGAGTCTATAAATTTGGAAAATTCAGAGATCAGCCATAAGGGAAAGCAGGGAAGAAGCTCATATCCTCCAGCCAACCCTGGCAAATGTGGGCAGTGGAAGCCTGAAGCAAGACACATGACCATCAAAACACCTCAACCTCACAATTACTCCAAGTACCTCAAGTCTTTGGTGGATCAGAAGACCTTGTACCTTGGTATACACTGTTAGCAAGTGACATGGTAACACATTTCATGGGCAGAGGTGTTAGTTTTGTTCTTTTTTTTATTGTTGTTCTATTCACATTTAGTCAAATAAGAGCCAGAATACGTGAATAGTGTTCAGTTCCCCTAGAAGTAACTTAAAATAGACATGAATGCATATTTTTCCTTTTGCAAATAGCTGAAGTCCACAGTGAACTGAGTGCTATATAAAGGAGATGAGTCTGCTTGGAAGAAATTGCACTCCAAGGACACAAGAAGTAAAAAGGGGAAAGAGATAACAGCAAGCAAACAACAAACCACTGTGGTCTAAAGCTTGCAAGTGACCAGGCACCAATAACACAAACTGTTAGAAACACAACAGACTTGCCGACATTGGAAGGTGACATATTTTATACTGATACCAGGACAGTGTTTTACACCAATTTCAATCCATCTGTGGAAGCTTTTCACATTATATTTCATCAAGGCCAAGGGCTTCACAGGAATCAAGAAGGCCCAAGATTTTATACAACTACCAAAAATAGCCAGAATTATAGTGCAAACCCAAAAGAAGAAAAACAAAAAAAGAGGGGAGGACAGAGGAGTGTGTGGGGAAGAGGAAGACCTGCAAACCTTCCTGCCTCCAGGAATAAATTAATTTTCCACCCATGGAAGCTGGGAGGAAATTTCTCAAAGGTTAATTTTCAAATTGCCACTAGCTGTGAAGCTTCTTGTCTCGTCCTTTGAAGCAGCTGGTGCTGTCTGCTGCCAGCTGCAGAAGACTGGCCTTCATCAACCTTGGGTCTGACCTGCTCTGGCAATTCTCCTTGTCCTATATATTGCGAAGTGGGAAAAAAAGATCTGCTGTCACACAAGAAACCACAGACAAATATGGTTTAAAAGGCAAGGTTATCCTTTTCTCCTTCCTCAGTGAAGGCTTTGAAATAGAGCTGCTTATATCAGGGATTTTCAAACATTCCAAACGTTCAGAAAGTAATATATGACAGTGAGAAGTCCCATAAAAAAATTAATCTATTTATCTTGTAGCATAACACCACAACAAGGGGGTATTTAATACAAAATGTGGGTGCAATGAGCAGAATTTGAAATTGCCTTAAAATCTCATCTCCACTTAGACGATTAATCAATTTCAGCAGCTGTTTATTGCTTAATACACAGCACATCAATAGAGATTATTGCTGAAACAATAATCCGTCTTAGTCAATCCTAGCAGTGGCTGAAATTTTCCAGACCAAAACAAATTATTCACACTGATGCGTCAATGATTGTCTGTAGAGGACAGGTAACAGAATCTTTTCAAAAGACAAATACAACACACAGTTTGGACCACTAAATGTGTCAAATGTGTTTTCTTTTTTCAACTTTACAAAACACCAATGCAGCAGTTTCTAAATACACTGTGATTTGCTAATTCTCCTGAAATAGAGGATGATTATATTAACAAGTGACAGAACAGATATTATTTTTCTAGCAATGAGAAATGTGGCTCTAAGGCTCATAAATACACTTCTGAAATCTCTAGCTGAAATCCTTGCCTCATTACCTACAGCTACTTTCTGTACAGGATTATTTTATTCTGAATATGCACTTTAATGCCCAGATCTTCCTCGTTTGGTGGAAATTGGGATAGTTCCTCTGATTTCAATAGAACTATGCCAACCTGCATCACTTCTAGATCCAGCCAGAAAAGCAAAAAGAGAGATCAGACATAACCACTGTTTTAAGCATGCAGAACAAATTTTAAACAACACTTAATGTTAGAAAAAAAAAGCCAGAGGGAAGGATCTGGACACCAAGCTGATTTTTCTCAGTCAGGGCTTTATTGTTACGGTGGTAAGTGGACAATCCCAGATCTATATGTACCCATCGGCCCCAGCCCTTCCTAGAAGGAGGATTTTTCAGGAGGATGCCAGGGTCCTGCACATGTGGAGGTCTGTCTTACACAGCCAGTCTGGGAATAAAGTGGATGAGTCAGAGTGCAGATGGCAACTTTGAGCAAATCAGAAGAAACCTCATTATGGAAAATGTCAGCAACAATTTTGGTCCACACCACAAAAATGAGGCCCTTGGCAAATGTTTGTTCAGATAAATTTCTTTCCATTTATTCTCATCACTGTCTTTTTCAACCTTCTCTACTAAACATCGATTCTTCTCATGTGCTACCTGCGTTGTAACAAAAATCTTGCCAAGATAGAGTTTATTAATCCTGGGGCTGTTTACTAATAAAAACATTTTTAAGTACCATAAATGTTGCCCATGCTCTTTAGAAAGATAACAGTCCCTTACTGTATATATAAGGAAAACCCTTTACATTTAAGAGAGTAAATACCATCTTTCTCCTTGCTAACAAAAGCAGATCCTTGAAGAGACTTTTTTTGATGATTGTCCCCAGCTGTGGGGTTCTTAGCCCATGTAGAATGGGAGACGTCACAGGCATGTGTAAACGCAATTAGTGCAGCCTCCTGACAGGTCTGAGGAATTAGGTTTCCTCAATAAAAGCCCGCATAATACAATATACCAATAATAAAAAGCAAAACAAAATGTTTTCATGTGACTGGTATGAAAATTCCACCTCCCCACAGGATGCACTCACAGATGGCTTTGCAAGGCCCTGTTTCAGCCCTAACTCTGACTAAAGCAGATGCTCAACTTTGAGCCAAAGAGAGTGTCCATTGTCTGCCTTGCAATACCGAAAGGTTATTAACGTCTGAAAAGGATGGTGAGCAAGGGCTCTTGAGAGGGCTGAGCAGCTGCAAGGGAGGATGCTATGAACTTGGATCGTGTGTTAAAATGCATCAACTCTACCACCATTCAGGTCCATAATGGATCCATGAGCCGTTCCCAGGACTGTAGTACCACAGGGGACAAATGTCCCAGTCACTACACCCAACTGACTGTGCAGTATCATCCACATCATGCAGTATGTATCTTACATACACACACATGCTCAAACACACATTTATAAAATCCAAAATAGTGTTTCTGGGAAATATTCACATTTCTCCTCCACCCCACCTCTGTCCTTTATAATCCTTCACCAACAGCTCAAGCAAATATCCTGGGAAATGGCTCATTGAAGAAGACCCCACACAACATAAAAGAACTAACACAGAAGCCACCTGCTCCCAAATCAGGCAGCCATGTCTTGAGTGAAGGTCAAGATAAGACTCTGCAAATGCAATGCTCACCTTGGCAAGTAACGGGAAACACAGGTGTCATTCCAAACTCAAGCATCGCTGCCAAAAGGCTCTGGATTTCCAGGGGAATGTGACCTAATGGCACCAAACAACAGCAGTGCCAGCTCCTGTTTAACTATGCCAGCAAGCGGAGCCGGCAATGACATGTTCACTTCTAAGCCTCCCTGCGACATGTTCAGAGCGCGATGTATTGCGCCAAGCACCCATCTGACTCCCCTCTCCCAGCACAACAGTGACTGATATTCCTGGATTACTTTCTCCTGGCACACTTTATGTTGAATAACATTAGGTACACTCGTGGTTCATAATATTCAGTACTGTAGCTGTTCCTGAAACTCTTGCTTTGAAGTAAAACAGTAGGAAACCGGCAGGAACATTTTGTCCCAGGAGGATGAGGGTTTACTTTGCCTTTTTTTTTATTCAAATCCTTTCCTGCAGCTCAGAGGAGCTATACGAATGGAAAAGAATAACGAGCGGGTACTAAATTCTGTTGAAATTGTTGATAACATTTCCTAACAGTAGTCCTGAATTAACCTTTTCTTTTTGAAGACAGGGGGTTGTACTGGGTCTAACTGGGTTGGAGTTAATTTTCTTCATAGCAGTATGGTGCTGTGGTTTAGATTTGTGACCAAAACACACCAATGTTTTACCTATTGCTGAACAGTGTTTGCCCAGCACCAGGGCCTTCTCTGTTTCTTACACTACTCCCCCCACCCAGTGAATAGATTGGGGATGCATAATAGGCTGGGAGGGGACACAACCAGGCAGATGACCAGAACTAACCAAATAGATATATTCCATGCCATATATATATATATCATGCTCAGCAATAAAAGCAGAGACAAGGGGTTTTAGGGAGGTTACACATCTTTTGCTCAGGAGCTGTCTGGGCATCGTGCTACCCATGGGAGGTGGTGAGTGACGGCCTTTGCTTCACTTGTTTTGTTTTGTTTTGTTTGCTTTCTTCTTCCATTTCTCCTCTGAAATGGAACCCTATTATGGGGTTTTTTATCTTGACCTGTGAGTTTTCTCACTTTTCCTCTTCCTTTTCTCTTCCCCCTTCCTTCTGGAAATTTGGTTTGGAGGGAGTGAGTGGCTCTGTGGTGCTTAGTTGCCTGTCAGGGTTAACTCACAACAAGGTTTATAATTAAAAACTTTTCACTTCACCCAGCCTTCTGCCACTGGGTAATGCCTATGACCAGTGGGCCATGCTGTCGCTGGCCCTCAGCAGCTGAGTAAATGAGTGTGGAAAGAGTACGGCAGCAATCTTCTTCTCTCCAGGTGGGTACTATGCCACTGCCCATGCTCTCTCTAATTGCAGCTGCAAGATAGAGTGGGGAAGCTGACCTCCAGGCTCCAGCCCTTCTGCCACATACAGCAGAAGAAAGCCCCAGGCACGTGGTTTCAGGCTCAGAGCAGCTGAGTTTTCTTGTCCAGATCTGAGAAAGGCTGAGAGGAATGCCACACTGCTGGAAGCTCGGTTGGTGACTTTTCTAATTATGTCACTGGTGTACCAGTACACAGTATTTTCCCTCAAACTCCAGCTCCCTGCATCCTGCAATTATATAAGAATTATTTTTTTTCTTGTTACAAAGAGAAAGTTTCTAGACCTTAGGGTCAAGCAGGAAAGGTAGAAAATGCTAGGCTCAAAAAAAACAAAGGCAACCAAAATCAGCCTTTGATTTCTTGATTGCATATTAAGGTATGTGGTTACTGATGTGTTAGAAACCACAGAAGTGCCTGAGAACAGTTACATAGGAACTAGGGCTTCTCCCCCCAAAAAGGTGGCGGGATCAATAACCCACCTAAGTGCATCTACACCAATGCATGCAGCATGGGCAACAAACAGGAGGAGTTGGAAGTCACTGTGCAGCTGGAAAGCTATGATATAGCTACAATCACGAAAACATGATGGGATGACTTGCACAACTGGAGTGCCGCAATGGATGGCTATAAACTCTTCAGCAGGGATAGGCAGGAAAGGAGAGGTGGTGGGGTAGCCCTGTGTGTTAGGGAGTGTTCTGACTGTCTGGAGCTTGATGATGGTGATGATAGGGTTGAGCGTTTATGGGTAAGAATCAGGATGAAGGCCAACAAGACAGTGGGAGACAGTTATAGACCTCCCAACCAGGATAAAGAAGCAGATTAAATATTCTATAAGCAGCTGGGAGAAGTCTCGTGATCACTAGCCCTTTTTCTTGTGGGGGACTTCAACTTACCTGCTGGCAATACAATACAGTGAAGAGGCAACTGTTTAGGAGGTTCCTGGAGTATGTGGAAGAAAACTTCCTGACACAGATGGCGAGGGAGTCAACTAGCGAAGGAGCCCTGCTGGACCTGTTGTTCACGAACACAGAAGGACTTGTGGGAGATGTGATGGTTGGAGTCCATCTTGGGCATAGTGATCACAAAATGATGAGTTTTTGATTCTCAGGCAAGTAAGGAGGGGGGTCAACAGAACTGCCACCTTGGACTTCCGGAGGGCAGACTTTGGCCTGTTTAGGAGACTGGTTGACAGTGTCCCTTGGGAGGCAGTCCTGAAGGGCAAAGGAGTCCAGGAAAGCTGGACATGCTTCAAGAAGGAAATCTTAAAGGAACATGAGCAGGTCATCCCTATGTGCCAAAAAGATGACCCAGCAGGGACGAAGACCAGCCTGGCTGAACAGAGAGATTTGGCTGGAACACAGGAAAAAAAAAGAGAATTTATAACATTTGGAGGAAGGGGTAGACAACTCAGGAGGACTACAAGGATGTCATGAGTTTATGCAGGAAGAAAATTAGAAGGGCCAAAGCCCAACTAGAACTTAATCTGGCTACTGCCATAAAAGACAATTAAAAATGTTTCTATAAATACATTAACAACAAAAGGAGAGCTAAGGAGAATCTCTATCCTTTATTGGATGTAGGAGGAAACATAGTGACAAAGGATGAGTTAAAGGCTGAGGTACTTAATGTCACCTTTGCCTCAGTCTTTGATAGTAAGACCAGTTGTTCCTGGGGTAGCCAGCCCCCTGAGCTGGAAGACAGAGACTGAGACAGAGACAGGCCAGAAGGAGGAACCGGGGAACTACAGATCTGTCAGCCTGACCTCGGTGCTGGTGAAGATTATGGAGATGTTCATCTTGAGTGCTATCATGCAGCACGTACAGGACAACCAGGTGATCAGGCCCAGTCAGCATGGGTTTATGAAAGGCAGGTGCTGCTTGACTAACCTGATCTCCTTCTATGACAAGGTGACCCACTTAGTGGATGTGGGAAAGGCTGTGCATGTTGTTTAGCTGGACCTTAGTAAAGCCTTTGGCACAATTTCCCACAGCATTCTCCTGGATAAACTGGCTACTTATGGCTTGGACAGGTGTACTCTTTCGTTGGTAGAAAACCAGATGGACGTCCAGGCCCAAAGAGTTGTGGTGAATGGAATTAAATCCAGTTGCTGGCCGGTCACAAGCGGTGTTCCCGAGGGCTCAGTGTTCTGGTAAGTTCCGTTTAACATCTTTATCAATGACCTGGATGAGGGGATTGAGTGCTCCCTCAGTGAATTTGCAGATGACACTAAGTTGAGCAGGAGTGTTAATCTGCTGGAGGGTAGGAAGGCTCTGCAGAGGGATCTGGACAAGCTGAATCAATGGGCAGAGGTCAACTGTATGAGTTTCAACAAGGTCAAGTGCTGGGTCCTGTACCTGGTTCACAACAACCCCATGCAACGTTACTGGCTTGGGGAGGAGTGGCTGGAGAGCTGCCCGGCAGAAAAGGACCTGGGGTGCTGGTTGACATCTGGCTGAACATGAGCCAGCAGTGTGCCCAGGTGGCCAAAAAGGCCAACAGCATCCTGACTTGTATCAGAAATAATGTGGCCAGCAGGAGTAGGGAAGTGATTATGTCCCTGTACTCAGCACTGGTGAGGCTGCACCTCGAATCCTGTGTTCAGTTTTGGGCCTCTCACTACAAGAAAGACTGTAGAATGACCAAGATTTGACCATGGAGCTGGAGCATGTCCAAAGAAGGACAACAAGGCTGGTGAAGGATCTGGAGAACAAGTCCTTCGAGGAGTGGCTGAGGGAACTGGGATTGTTTAGCCTGGAATAAAGGAGGCTCAGGGGAGACCTTACCACTGTCTACAACTACCTTGAAAGAAGGTTGTAGGAGGGTGGATGTCAGCTTCTTCTCCCAAGAAACAAGCAATATGACGAGAGGAAACAGCCTCAAGTTGTGCCAGGGGAGGTTTAGGTTGAATATAAAGAAAAATTTCTTCACCGAAATGCTTGTCAAGCATTGGAACAGGCTGACTAGGGAAGTAGTTGAGTCACCATCACTGGAGGTGTTCAAAAACATGTAGACATGGCACTTTGTGGTGGACTTGGCAGTGCTAGGTTTATGGTTGGACCTGATGATCTTAAAGATCTTTTCCAACGTAAACAATTCTATGATTAAGGACCTGATAAGATCGTGTGATATTGTTGAAGAAGTGAGGAGGGACAGAGCAATGGCTCCCAAGCACTTTGAGCTGGAAATAAAGTTGGACTGACACTTTGGATCTTCACTCCCATGCTATGTCCTTGCTGGAGGACAGTGGTAGCATTGCTCATCTGGCATTATGGATAATACAGTGCAAATGTCCTTCAGTCACACCTTCAGACACAATGAGGAGGGGAATTCACATTTTCTGTTGGAGACTATTCACTAGTGAAGGTGTCTAACTGCACTGTGACCAAAGGTAAGGATGCAAATTCACTGTAAAGCAAATGGAGAGGGGTAGGTCCCTAAGCAGAGGCAATAATATGTAAGTTGTCTATTTAACATGTATCTTAAGAGTGACCTACACACACACATGGTGAGCATATAACATGTAAAAATTTACCAACCGGGGTTTCTGTCACCCGGAACAGAGCAAGGGACAGTCACTACCTTAGTTACTTGCTCTAGCTTAATGTGAATTATTTATAGAACAATTAATTTTTATGTTCATGGACCATATTCTGCATCTGATTGATTCAGTGTAAAGTGGAGTAACTGAATGGCATAATTAGAAACATTACAGATTCACACCAGCATGAGAGCTGAGTCCCTGCTCTTCCCCGTCCCCCACATCCAAGGGTCACAGCTCCAATGAACCAACAATGATTTCTTGTGTGGGAGCAGCTGGGCACAGAATTTGGATCTGCTGAATTTCAGAAAAGAAAGAAAAACCTAAGCAAACAATAAACAGCTAATCTTAAGTTCTAATGAGTCAATCAAGAAACTGTCACAGATTTGAATATGCAGTTTAATTGACCAGTAGAGTCCCAGACCTTGGCATTGCAAGTGAAGGTAAACAGCAGCATATTAAAAACTCACCACTCCATAATTAACCTTGTTATATGTATTTAATGAAGGCTAAAGCTCCACAAAAAATTATGGCATACTTATGTTATTGATTTCATTATTGTTGCATGGCAAAAATAATAATAATGGTATTGCAGGTTTATGTGAGATTCTTAATGACAGAGTAACACTATTACTGCATTGAGTCCAGCTTGACAGTGTTGTTATTACAGTAAGAACTACACTTGTCACACTTGCTACACATTCTTTAAAATGCTCCTAAGAGAAATATGCTCTTAATATTCCTACACAATGCCTCCAGTTGCAGTTTTCTGTTATGCTCATAACACTGCATTTAGGTATTTCTGCTCTAATGTTGTGAAATAACTTCTCTTATTTCTGCTTTCCAGCAATTAAATCAGACCTTGAAAAGGTTACAGGTTGAAAATAGGAAGTAAAATGAAATAAGTGAATAGTAGTTATAGTTTATATGAAGCTATGGTGGTTTCCCACCTATAAAGGGAGTCCTTGGTTATATAGTTCTCCTTGACTGTTTCCAAGTTTTTTATTCAAAGACTTTTGTTTAGTCCCTTGCTCAGATACATTGAATCCCTTTGCTCCCTGGATGATTCGGAGGAAGAATGATTCAGGGGCCTGAGGCAGCAAACTTTATATTTCAAGTAACACTGACAGGTGGAATAAACACAGTATAGACCGCTTTAACCTTTAAGACGTCTCTGACATATGTAGATGGTTATGTAGAAAGACAGCACAGAAAGAGATGCAAAGACAAATGGAAATGGAGAGAAATACACAGAGAGCACCAGCGTGCCTATGGTCACCACACACCTCTGCCTTGCCAAGTCCTCTCAGCTTTGGAAACATTTTGCCACCAGCCAAAATCGCAGTTTTCCCCAACACCTGAGTAAAGAGGCAGAGAACAAATACTCTGCCCATCACCCTTCCTGCTCCGCAGGTCTTGGGGTCTGGCCCATGCACAGCACTAGGAATGTCATACAGGTGTCTCAGTGTCTGCCCTCTGCTTTCCCATCAAGTGATGCAGTCTTAGCTATTTCCCAGATATATTCATGATTATAACCACGGAACGGCACAGGCTTTCTCATACAGTCAGTGGAAAGGTCCTCAGCACTGAGGGCAAATAGAGGGTAAATTAGTGCCACGATTATAGTAAAAATCACGGGAGGCTTGGGGTCCTGTTTAACTCAACTCTGCTTTATGGAGACAACAGATATTTTGTAGGATAAATCATTATGCAATTATTTGCAGAATAAAACGATTCATCCTGTGCATTGGAGCTATAATGCAGAAAGCAAGGCTGACACTAGAATGAAAAATATAACCCTTCTTGTTAAACAAATTAGATACCTACTATATATTGTGCAACTCCCTACAAAGACTACTGTTTCTATTACATTTGGTCACTGATTTTGAATTTCTGAATCAAGGCATGCATGGAAGTGGAAGGATCTTTTTCAGGAAATTTAATTAACTTTCTCTCAGAACACGCTAAGGAAAAGCATATGAAATAGGTGTGCTTAAGTCAGTGTGTTTCCCAGAAAATACTTCTAGATTCTTCTCAGGAAGCTAAATGATGCATTTGCAGCCAAAGAAAAAAAATAGTCAAATGCCTTTTGGTAAGTAGTAATTCTGTCTTTGACTTTTATGTATCCTGAAAAAAAAACATGCAGGATTACATCAGCTGATGTTTTAGAGTTTCTTCACACAAAATATTTGTCTGCATGGATCATTCAGGTCTGGAGGTCAACATGCTGGTTCTTAGCTGGGACACAGTGTCGTCGACTACCAGGCTCTGACGTCCAGGCAGGTCCCACCTGCTGCTGGAGACCCAAGTGGTAAATGGGAATCCAGCCATGGAGAGAAATGTGCCTTCCAGCAGCTCATGCTCTCGAGCAGTCAGGGCCAGGAGGACATCATACATCGACCACGAATGCAGACAAAATTTGTGTGCAGCATCTGTTAAACAAAGATTGATATCTTACTCCAGAGGGGCTAACACCAGACAGGTAAAGCACAGGGGGGCAGGGAAAGGTCAATGCTAGGTGTAAAATAGACACCAGTGATTGCACAAATCCCTTGGATTCAAAGTATTTACAGCTATAACAAATCTTGGATGTCCTGTATCGGATAAAATAGGGTTCAGGGCCTGGATTTCAATACCCATTCAGATGTAAGGACTGAAAGCCTGCAGGTTTGTCTCTTACTTTGCTCACACCAGGTTGCTTCCCCTCTCTCCTGCAACTATGCATGCGTGCTCAGGTTTTTACACCTGCTATCAGATCACATTTATGTGTTCTGTGAGCATGTATGGATAAAATAGGTGCTGAAATGATGGTTCTAAGTGCTTTATTTGTAATTTCTTTGAATTCAAGTGTAAGCTGGGTAAACTGATTCAATAATATAAAAAGCACCTTTCTCATCCTTCCCTAAACCCGGAATTTAAGCCTACCTGAAAGCAAGGTTCTAAAATTCAGGACTCCAGTCCTCTGTGTGTTTATTTTTCATTTTTCAGTATGTGCGAACTCCTAGAAAACCAGAACTCAAAGTGCCTGAATGTAGGGTTCATGCTATGCATTTGACATGATAAAAACCATGGAGTCTAAGAAAAGCTGATATTTTGAAAAACAGTCAGTATGTGCCTCTTTGTCTTGCCAGGAAAATGAAGGTTATGTTATGTTGTCACTCTTGTCTTTACACCTCTATTGCCATGTGTCAGCTTGGTCAAAACAGAGGCCTTCATAAAAGTCCTGTACAGGATTTTTAGGAGAACTAGTCCACGTCCAAGGTATCTAAATGCTGAACATCTGTCTTACTAACAGCACCTCATAATCCAATAAAAATAATTCTAAGGAGTTGCATTAATACTGAGAAACAAACCAACCAACTCAAACTTTCAGCAGTAATTGCAATCCTCTGCATTGGAAATGACCTCTCAGATTTCTACCAAGCAACCTGATCCAGTTGGCCCTGCTTTTGAGCAGGAGGTTAGGCTAGGGGCCCTGCAGAGATCCCTTCCAACCCAAATTATTCTGAGTCCGCAAAAGTGTATCAGGTGTTCTAATACCTGTGCAAAGGGTGCTCTCGGAGGGATGCCGTCACCCTTTTGAGTATATCATACACATCTGAGCTGTTTTTCACTGACCCATGTTCCTTCCTCCCCTAGCTGCTGGAGTCAAGATCAGACACAACCACAATAACTCATACTCTGGCAAGTGTTAGGTGTAGCATCCATTCCAGAGCAATCATTAGGCAGCAGCATTTAGGGAAGCCCCAAGATATCTCTGCTATATGTCAGAAGCTACACCCAGTACCACACAGTGGAAAGGCAGTTTTAAGATTCCTCAGTGTGCATTTCAAGTTCATTCCTTCTAATGTTCTTCACAGCATCAGATTCTCTGGCTGGCTTTGTGCTAAGGTCTGGAGAGTCTAAATTCTTCTGATTAGAAGTGAGGAACACTTCATCTCTCAAGCATTTCTGCCTTGATGACTTCCCTTCCTCGGCAAAGAAACAAAATCCTATTACCACTCTACATTGCATTGGCAGGTTGGGTGCAAGGTGTTTTTTTTTGCCATGTGCAGATAAAAATTACACCCATCCATTCTTATCTTTCCTAAGGTAAATTATGCATGTGTAACAGTAAGATATGTGATAGCTGTCCCCTGATTTCTACAAAGCATGAACAGCCAGAATGTTATATGTCTTAGATATGAGTAAAAACAGCAACCTCTTTTGTTTTGGACTGGTTCCAGCTTTATTAGGCAAACTCCTTCCCTGCAAGTGAAAAAACACTGAGTCAGAAATGGGATTGGTAACTCGTCATTCCACAGATTTCTAACCATTTTATATTCTTTGTTTTTTCATAAAGTCATATTTAAACAAAAAGCCAGCTACCCTCCAAGTCATTTGCACAGTGAACAAGACCTCATTTTTCTACCAAAATAAAGCAAGATAAACTTATGATCAAAACTATATCCTCTTAGTCTTCCATTTCTTATGGTCTCTTTTTTTTTGCTCTGAGAGACACAATTAAAAAAAATCCTTATCTTTCTGCATCACTCCCATTTTTGTCTATTCTCTTTTTGGAGTTTGCAATTAGCCCTGCCAAGCTGCACCCCGGCAAAATGTGATGAATCCACTTGAATTGAAACAATCAGAAACAAGATGGAAAATTGAAATGTTTTATTCTAAGAATCTCAGGGTCTGTGGGAACCTACCTCATGAGTTTTGAGCACCTGGAATTTTGCAGAAATTGAGAAACAACAGGATTTGACCACCAGTAGCTACAATTTGGACAAACTGCCTTGCAGTTAAAGCCTAAGAAGACTAAGAACTCTCTTCCAAAAGTGAGAACAGATACACTGCTTCTACTATATCCTGATTTCTAATACCTAAGGGTATTAGAAATTATTCTTTCCCAAGACTCAACCTCTTTATCAGAATTCTTCAAGCTGGGAGACTTTAGATCTATGACTAAGAAAGACCAGATGTGGTTCAAGGTAAAAGTGTCCCAAACTAGACCCTTAGATTTTCCCTTCAATTCCTTCTCAACCATTACTTAAACTTCCCATGTTAGGTGAAACAGTGCTTGTGGAGATTAGTCTCTCTTAATTAAAGCTACATACCAAATGCTAAAAATTCTTAAATCTAGAAGAAACAGACTAGAGTTTGACTTCCAAACTAATGGTTTCTTTTTAAAGATTTGGGGTCTTACACTATGAATATAAAAACAAGTGATTGCAACAGCTCCAAACTTCTTCCGTGTGTGGATAAAACTGAAAAGTAGACATAGATTTTCAGTGGAAAATTACAAGTATGCACATGATCAGCTTTCAGCTCTTGATTTGAAAAGTTAGTGGAGAATTAACTTTTTCTTAGTACCCTTTAAGGCATATTTTCTGCCATGGGACGGAGCAGCTGGTATAATGCCTCTCTCAGTCTCTAACAGCATGTTGCTTCCAATAGGCACAATGCCTTTGGAGCCAGAGTGAGACAGCTAACACTGAGAGTAACGCTGCAGAACTCACCAATACTGGATTGTCAAACCCGAATGCTATATGTTCAAGGAGAACAAAAGGACTGCAAGTGTGTTTGACACCTGCCTGGGGGTGCATATAACTAAGTAAAACTCGTTTCATCCTCTTTTTCCAAGCATTTGCCCATGCCAGTTGACTAGGTATTTTTGAGCATTTATTGTGGCTGAAATATTTTGCAACTTACTATAAAATTACTGTTATTATTATGTTTATTTTCCTCTTGTGGAACTTAGCAACCTGAAAAAAGTCCTCTTCGCACTCTTAAATGTGCCTGTATTTTATGCTTCCCAAGGACTTTTGCTCCACTCCCACCTTTTTTCACGCATCCACATTTTTGTGGGTGTTTGTAATTTTGACACCGTTCCTGCACCAAGCCATCCCTTTTCTGCCCACTCCCAATGAAGCCCTCTCAATTAATTTCTGTCATTCCAAAAGAAGTGGGAAGTTTTCCATGATAAATTGTAGCCAGCATGGACTAGATCAGAAGCTACCCCACTGCAGATGCAGGACCTGTCCCCAGTGGGGAACTAAGCCTCTTGCCTCCCTGCCCTCAATCCTTCAGCTCTTGCTCGGCCCTGGGGCAAGAATTGTTGAGTTTAATCAGAAACAGTGGGGCAGGCTGCTGTGTAACTCAGCTGCTTCTTTCCCGAGCTGTCAAACTAAAAGCAACCCTTAAGCAGACAACCTCTGCTAGTTACAGTGAAGATTTTGCCTTGATAAGAGCCTGGGAGCCTGCAGAAACTTAATTTCCATCCTAAGGAAATATTTCATCAATGTATGTCTAAAAGCTCCAAGAATTTCTCACTTTTGGCAATGAAATGGCTGAATTTACATCCCTGAAGTAGCCAATATTCCCATCAGCCTCATCACAGTTTCTGCCAATAGAAGATGCCGAAATAGAGCTATCCAAGTACACTTGCAGGAGATTTTTTTGAGAGTTTTGCAAATATGTTTAATGAAGATGAGGAGAAATGGTACCTTAATGAGTAGTCAGAATCAACATGTGGTTATAAGTAACAATGAACAAACAAAATAGACATTAAGAATATGTAATGTCAATCATTAAAATAAATTTTATACATGTTTGTGACAGCAGATGATAATTTTATTAGAAGAGGAGAATTGCACTGAGTATTTCTGTTTAGATAAAAATAGGCATATTAAATCCCTTAAGCTTTGCCAGTACAGAGACTGTCTGGTGTAAATTTACACATTGTGTCAACTAAAATTGAGTTAAAGCAGCTGTAAATGCTGGGAGCAAGTCCTATGATAATCTTCAAAAAAATGAAAAACCCTCCAGAAACCTCTCTGAACTAGATATGGTTGGTTTTGTGCCTGAGCATTGGGCAATTTTTAACTTTCAGCACTTCAAAAAATTTTCAATCAAACACAGGCAGTAAAAAATATGCAGTCATCCTCCGAACTAAGATGTTTCTATTACACTTCTATCCCTGGCATATCAGGCATGAATTCACAGTATTACAGAAAAATGCTAATCTCTTCAGCTATTAAGGTTAAACAATCCTTTCATTATAAATTCTTTCCAGTTACTTTGTCCAACTTTTCTGAAGTTATGTCAGTCTCATAGAACTGATCGTAATTCTTCAATTTTCCTGGTCTACATAAAAACAAAGTAAAACATACTTCCGAAAGATACAGGTAGAAAGATTACAAAGTAGAATAAGTCACTCCTTTCCTGCATTTCATGGAATCCCTTTCATTACAGCATACCACAGGTTCTCTGCTTGACACAAAATTGGAGCTGTGTTCTTACAATCCACAGATCCCCTCAGTTCTATATATAGCAAAGGAGTCACAAAACAGGGCATATAACATTGATCAGGAATCCACAAAAATTTAAAAAACTGAAAAAAACTCTCAGAAACAGAATTAAAAAATAAAAATTGAAATGTTTGGAAAAGTTCTTTTTTTTCTGCTAAATTCTCTCTTTTTATAGAAAACTTGTAAGCATTTAGTTTCTTATAGCCTATTCACTTGGTGCAAAAGTGAAGCTCAGGGTATGTCAGTATACATCATATGTGCAGCATTATTCAGTGCTCAGCCACCTTGGATGGATTACAGCAAGACAGAAGCCAGCTAGGTACCTTCCAGATACAAAGGGAATAAAAGCCTATAATTTCTAATTTAAGGCAGTTTAACTACAAGAAAACTGAATGAATACACATTCTACCTTGTCTGACCTTTCTTTTCCAAGGGAAGCCTCTTCTGGAGGAAGCTTCTGGCTGATAACAGTTCAGAAATCTTCCCATAAAACACGGTATTACAAAAACTTGCTGTATTTGGACTAGGTTACTAAAAGTTTCAGTCAGAATTAAACAGATTTATATTCCCTCCCCCCCAAATAAAGCAGCAGCAAAGTCAGGATCTCCGTCATTAGTTTATGCAGCTGAACTTGGTAATTCTGAAACCGTCATCCATTAACATGGACAACCTCCTGTCTTAAGCCAGGTGTGAACACTGACATGGACCAGAGTATTAGGTGATGTTATATTGATTCCCAGCACCACAAACTTGCATGAATAAACAAAGATAAATGCCTGAGAAACCTTTGAGACAAACAAGTTTACAGATGTGAACACACCTAACAATATCCTACACTTGGAAGAGTAGGAGACACTCTTCCAACACAGTGAACAATGCGTACCACCAAAGAGTAAGCTAATTAGCAAATTTGATATTGCTGGAATAGGGAAAAAAACTTGGACCATAGGATCAGCTCTGAAGAGCTGAGATGCTGAATGATCATGAAGGGCATTGGAACTGAGAGTAGTTTTCTGTACAAGACATTTTTGTCCACCAGGGTTTTATTCAGAGAAGAAATAAAACCGAGATAAGCAGTATTTCATCACTTTGCTTGTCAGCCTTGAGTCCATTACCACAGCAAATTGGAAGATGGAATGTCAAATAACACTAACAATTACTAGTGAAAAATGAGAGTGGAATTGCAGACAAATAATCTATGATGGCTGAAGATTTTTTTTGTGTATAACAATCAGTCAGTTAGATATGCCTCATTCCCTCTGTGGCTGTTATAGGGGCCATAACTGTCAACTCTACCCTGGTTTTGCTGCACTCACTCCCGAACTCTCTTCCTGGATTAAATAAGCATTAGGCATATATCTGAGGGTAGTAGAAAGACAATACAGAACCTTTGGATAGTGGAAGAAGAGCACCTAGTGACAATATGAAGGGGTTTGCCACCTGAAGGTGAAGTAGAGACCTTTAATGAAATGGTTAAAAAACAATCAGTTACATGTCCATGAAAGAATAATGAATTTACCACAAAGTATCAGACGTAAAGATTTAGTTATAAAGTCCAGATCAGGACGCCTACCTACAGGTTAGGAGGATGTACTGACCTACAAATTTATAGGATTTTCCCAAGTACTCTCTAATAGACAGTTAGAAAGAAAGGGTACTAGTCTACAGCTCTTTCCAAACCTTTTGCTAATATTTTTGACATGGAAGAACATCAAAGTCATAATGCCAGACCAGACACTCAGTGACACCAGAGCCCCAGGAGGATCTTTCCCCAGTGCTCAGAACCTTTCACTTCAGGAATTTTCCTTCTGGTCTTAAAGGGCACAGAGACTGTCATCTTAGCAAGTCACAAAAGGTTTTCAGTAGGTGACAACCACTTTCTCTTTCCAGATGGGCTAGGTGAGAACATGGCCATTGCTTGATCCTGGTGGCAAGAACTGGACTCAGACACAGAAGGTGATCAGTACCTCTGCCTGGGAGGTTGACTTGTATACCTTGCTCTCTTTTTCATTTCCTATTTAAAAATCCTAATGTTCCTAATGTCCATACCCCCCCCATATTAAAATAGATTAATCATTTAACCACAACAGTATTTTTGCAGTAGTGCATGCTATGCAATAATTTTGCTTTACATTAAAAGGAACTCCTTTTATTAGCTGTGTATCTCTGTCTCAGCTGTTGCTTTTCATTTTAATTGATTATCTTTTTGTCCTAGCTAGTGCCAGTAGTTCCTTGTTCTTGACTGAGTGGACACTGGTTACCAAATGTTTTGTTCATGTGTCCTGTGGTGGACGGTCGATGCAAGGAGCCTGCCAGGACCATACAAAGGGGCCTCAGAGTAAAAGAAAATAAGGTCCAGTAAACCAAATAAAACAGTAATATCTCCTAAGTTCCAATATAAGAAAGAAGCATGAAAAAAAAATCACCACACTTCAAGGCCCCGGGGTCACCAGATCCAGACTACAGTCAGACAACAAATTAGAGGAACTAATATAAACTGTAGGACAAAGGGTGAGGGTGACTTCTGTAAAAGTAACCTCTGCAGTATTACATACAATTCATTCAGAGCAAAAGAGGGAGAGGACAGAATAGGGACTTCACTAAATGACTGGAGAGGTAATATAAAGGAAAAAGAAGGAAGTTTTTCCTTTTGTGATGTGCAAATGTCATTTTGAGGTACAAAAATCCTATCCAGATGGGACAGATTTCATCCAAACTGATTTTGTGGAAACAATAAGCTCCTGAGAAAGAGCTCATGGGGGTACATAACTACACAGAGGGAAAAAAGAGTGAAAAGCAGGAGGATCTGGTTGAAGAGAAAAACAAAAAGGATGACTCTGCTTGCAAATGAAGTGAACTATCTCAGAGATTGAATTTGGGATTTGAGAGTACTAATAAAGGAATAAGAACTGTGTCGTGGTTTAGCCCCAGACAGCAACTA
>NW_010534006.1:0-28529 GCF_000687285.1 Phaethon lepturus
AAAAGCATTAGCGTCTGCTTACTGGCCTTTCTAGGAGCTACTTTTTCCACTGGCTGCTGGAAGTATTCCAAGGACCTTGGCCCAAATAGCGTTTTAGTTCAGATTAGGTGTGTGAGCCTTTGAAGAATCTCCCAGTTTTTCTGTTTACTGTGCTTTGCAGTGTAAAGCAGTCTTTGGAGTTCATGGACTGCTTTCCTTTCATGTGGAACAAAAGTTTGAAGATGTGCTCTAGGGGTGTACACCTGTTTGAATTCTTTCAGCTGACAAACCTTAGAGATTCAGGAGCAGTATCAAGGTAGAGGGGCACTTTGCACCCTGGTTCTTCGTCTCCACTCTAAAGGCCTGCTACTGTGTGTGATGGACTGCAAGAGGCATCTTTGGATCCGAACCTAGGACTTCTTTAGTTCTTATAGGTAACAACATTTCTCATTCTGAGTATACAAAAACAGTTCTGTCATCTTGGTAGCTTCACATTTTTAAGATGATGGATGCTGGGGAGGTTGCCTAGTTCTAGAAGTTATTTAGCAGGTAAGAAAAAGATTTTAGGGCTGCAATGTGTAATTCATACACGTAAACTCTGCGTGAATCCTGGTTTAGATCCTTCAGATTTTTGAGGGAAGTGAGGGAAGGGGTTGTTTACAGGATTGTGGGGCAGGATCAAAGGGCCTTCTCTAGTTGAACTAGCTGAAGAAACAGTTTAAGAAAGTCCAGCAATTTATAGAATAGCACGATTGATCATTTTCCCACCTATCAGTAAAGAACAGACATAAATACATGAATACATGCAGTATGTAGCAAATGAGGTTCTACCCTTACTGTGATGATTCTCTTAAATGTTTTTTTAATGATGATAAATAGTTCTGATAAAGTGAACCTCCTCTTCAAGGAATAAAGAGCAATATCAGCATATGTAAGAAGCAGACAGGTAGCCAGATGTTTTCATACGGTCAATTAAAAATTATGGAAATTGCTTCCTTAGCTCAAAGCTATTACAAAACATAATCTTTAGAGACAGTGCAGTTCTCTGACTGATGTGTGTTTAATCGAGAACAGCAGTTAGTCAGCATCTTCCAGGCCTGTACCCTGGGTTGGCTTTAAATGGAGTGGGATGGCTGGAGTGCATCAGGCAGTAACGCATTGGGATGGAGGGTAACGTAAGGGTTGACTTTTGCTGTTTGCCCTGAAGTTCTGAAGTGCACCAGGCAGTAACGCATTGGGATGGAGGGTAACTTAAGGGTTGACTTTTGCTGTTTGCCCTGAAGTAGAAGCTTTGTCTAGGGTATCCATAGGACTGTTGCAAGGCGGCAAGCTAGCAACAAAATACGGTGAAATAAAAGGCTGGTAAAGAAAGTTAAACCTTACTCTAAATGTTTGTCTGTAAAACAATGTGTATTGAATACATTAAAGTTCCTTCATTTAAGAACTTCATCAAATGGGGGATTGCTTTTTGCATGTAAGCTGTGTGTTAAATTATTTATTTTGAGGTGAAGTATGGGAAGAGGAGCAAAGTATTAAGCCTTTGTGTGTGATGGAGGTATCTGAGTGCACGTGGTTTCTTTCAGTGTCTTAGTCTATCGGTGAGCTCTGGGATCCTGTGAAGGTCTTTCTGTGTTGAAATAACATGCTTAAAAGTCTGAAGGTAAAAGAAAGATATGTCCTTGGGTCTGATGGCTTACGAATAGCTAAGTCCTTCTCTGTCTGCTTCTTGGCTGGAAAACCCTAGAAAATATGATGGGAAGGGATCTCAAGAGAGCACAATTGATCTTGCTGGCCTCGGCCTTAAAAACTATTTCAGAGCTATTCCTGAGAGCTGTTCATCTGACCTGAAAACCAATGCTGGTGGAGATTTCCTGACTGTCCCAAGCAGTTAGATTTACTATCTCTAATGTTTTTCCTCATCTCCTTTGCTGCAGCTCAGGCTTGTTACTGAGGACAGGTGAAAAGCACTGTGTTACAGCTTGCTTTGGAGCTTCCTGGTATGTAATAGTACTGGAAGTTACTCCCCTCAGTCTGTATGTCCACTAGATTGAGGAACCCTGCTTATTGTGCTCTTTTTCATGTCCTATTTGCTAGACTTCCATCATCTCCACTACTTCTGCTTGATCCAGATCCCTCTTGAACTGCAATGCTGAAAACTGGACTGACATGAGCCTTATTTGCATGGTTCCCTGCCCCACAGCTGGAACTGAGATTCCTTGGTCTCTCCATGCACTTAAGACATCAGCCAGGTCAAACTGAGGGGTCTCTTTCCAAGAGAGGAGCCTTAAAGCAGAGTGCTGCAGTGTTCAGTTCAGTGGTGGCAGAGTCTCTTGAGACATAACCCCTAACCGCAATGCTGAAAGGAGAAATAATCATTTAGTGCTGAGAGATGTCAAGCAGTTTTGGCCAGCAATAGCACTTACAAAATGCCGGTGAAACAAATTATTTAAAAACGTCTGCTAGTAGAAACTAATTGAATTCTGTGTAGACTGGAATATATAAAGCAGGATGCCGCCAAGAATTAATGAGAGAATGAATTGGCATGTGGATCCCCTCATCTGTTTTCCTTCCCAAAATAGCCTGTTTCCAAGGCCAGGATGGGGTAGGAGTAGAATGGTGAAACAACTGGACACAGCGTGAGCATAATTATTTTGAAGAATAATGACAATGTCATTGAATGGCTGTAGAGGGTTGCCACAACTCCTGCTCAGGTAGCACTGGAAGCCCAGTGGTGAATGGTTTGAGTAAAAGGAGGTGTTTCCATGTGCTTTGGCATTCAGTGGTCATTGCTCACAATCCAAACCTTACTTTTCTGTTTGTAACAGTGATATTTTTGATGTCTGTGTTTGAAATTCTACATGAAATGCAAATGCTGATAAGTTTTTTCTGGCCAAAGTATGGGCTCGGAAGCCTTACTGGGGCCCGAATTCCAGTTCCCTTGTGAAGACAGGGATAGGATGAATCTATTCAGGTGTGGTCCTTGAGAAACACACCACAGATGTGGTTCACCTCCACTGCTGAAAAGGTGTTTTTCCTTTACAGGAAGAGTATGCATATGTGTACATGTGGTGGTTGGGGCAAGGTCTGGACCCTGAAGTACCGTGGTTTGATGATCATTTTGGCTAGAGCCTTCTGGTAGCATTTTGTACCCTCATAACAACAATAACATGAGTTTACCCTGGAACAGTCTGCTGGCCTAGGGAGAAGATCTAGTCTCACTAGTATGTTCTGTGTTTTTATTCTACCCCATTGGCACAGAAGCAGAAGGGAGATCAATGCTAATGACAGATTACTGTAAAAATGCACCATTTCGCTAAACCAGCAAATGTAAACCACCCCTCTTCTTAAAACCCTTTTAAGGGTAAAAAAAGAAAATAAGCAGTAAAAAGCATGCAAAAATGGATGTTATTCTGATAGTAACATGTTGCATTGAAAATGTTAGAAGGGAAGGAATGTTAAACACGCAAAATTGTAGGCAGTGAGGTCATGAGGAAAGTACTGAACTGTAAAGGTTTTCCATTTGTGGGCTAGCTCAAAACCCTCGGATTTCACTAATGTATCATCAAAGGTGTTCTGGCTTGGACCAGCCAGGCTTGTTGTCTGTCAAGTATGTGATTTTGCTACTATACTGGCACAGTAGAGAACAGAGAATGTATGTACCAGGAATAATAATGTGTAATTGGAACTATGTTCCTTTTGTTTTCTACACAGGAAGAGAAAACAAAGTAAGAACTATCTTATACAGAGAAGCGTTTACTCTAAGAAATTTATAGAGTTATGGTAGAGTCAAAGCACTCTCTTAAGGACCACTGTTACTTTTATTTAAAGTTGAAAGTAAATCTTTTTGTTGGATGATAAAGTAAGCATAATTCAGGAGAGCCTGAAATGAGATAGTTTTTTAATTGCTATAATTGTACATGCATTTTCTGCTTAAATATATTGCTGACATATCCTATGTGATTCTTCAATTCTTGACCTGATAACAATGCAATTTTTTAAAAGGTCAGACTTTAAATGTATAACTGCTATCTAAGATTGTTTTAAAACTGGAGCAGTGAAGAGTAGGAATTTTCTTAGAATTTAATTCAGAGCTGTTCCTGTAGGAAAAGAGCACAGATGATAACTTTGAGCCAATCCTTTGGAGCCTTACCAAATTAAAACTCTGAAAGTGCTGGGAAGCCTGCAGTTTTGTCGTTGTCATAGAAGAAAGTAGCTTAGCATCCTGGTTATCTGATGTTTTCCACTGTAGTCTTAGTAATTCTTCCTTGAGCAAAACAGACCTATATATTTTATTAAAAGGGGAAGAACCGTCTGTGAGGTGGGTTTTACTTTTTGTTGATTGATCCTTTTTCTTCTTCAGGTAAAATGGAACTGATAAGTAACTTTTAACAAAATTATTATTTAATTTCTAGCTGATAAATTTAGACGGAAACTGGAAGAACTGGAGAAAGAGAAAAATTCTTTAAAATTTCAGCTTCCTTCAAGGCATCCTTCAATTAACAGTTTTTTGGATAGGTTCATTACCCAAGTTCAAGACGCATTGCGTTGGGCTGCTGATTGTCGGTAAGTTTGTTGATTCCTTATTATGTAAAATGATGCTTCTATTTTTCTCAAAATGCAGAATACAATTTATGAATAATTTTAATAAGGAATCTTAGGGCCTTTCTAACATACCAATATGGAGCTTGTTTATGAAAATCTCCCCTTTCTCCCCTGTTTTTTCTTTCTACAATTCTTTCAGAATTGCCTTGAAAAACATTGATCATGATGAACTGGTGAATTAAATGGAAGTTTTCTCACTGATGTTGAGTGGGAATGGGATTTGAATCCTTGACATGGCAGTTTGAACATATAATGGCAAGGCAGCTTGAGCAATGGTTCCCCATGGAGTTAATTCTGATGCTCCTTTTCAGGCAATGAAAGGATATTTAAATACAAAGTAAAAAACAGATTCTTTTCTGGTATACATAGATCTTTGTGAGCTTCCTTTTATGCGTCACTTGTTATGTGGCAGTAACGTGTTCAGCACTGTACAAAGTCACAAAAATAAATTCTTAGCCTTCTCTGGAAGGGATAACAACTTCAAAGACTGGGGGAATGTGAGACACGTTGGATGACCCGAGGGAGGTAGTTAGCTTAAGAAGAAAAAGTTGTCTCTAGGTCTTTTTTTTTAGCTATACTGTTAGAAGAGGATTCTTCATAGGTATTGGAAGCTATTCTCAAATGCAATAGCACAAATGAAAGAAGAAAAACCTTTTTTTTTTTTCCTGACAGCTTGTACGTGTAAAAGCTGCAGTGTGCTAGTCGATGTGTTTGGGTGTAATTCTTCATACACAAGAAAACTACATAAAATCAGTACAGATAATAGGATTTTATTGTGAAATTTGAGACTTTTAAGGGTATTTTTAGCCTCTATTTAGAGTATTTATTGAAGAGGCAGGTTTAAAACAAATAACACACTCAGAACTGTTTCCTTCTACCTTCTGAGGCCCTAAGAAGCTGTTTTACCGTTCCTTCAAGATTAGGGTACCACATTCTGTATTTTGTCATTAAGATCTGTCCACTCTATGTATTCATTTGTAATAATTATTTTAGTTTTAGAGGTGGTGGTGTCTTCAGTGTCATAGAAATGGAGTCACTAAAGCATCCTTGAAATACATAGTCTGCTTAAATTTTTTCCCCCTATTTAATGTGTATATATATTTTTATATATGATACATATATATTTATATAATATATACATTTATGAACGTGTTTCTGTTCTTTGGATGGTTATAGCTGTAACTCTTCTCTTTGCACAGGTCTGAGAGCAGTGCCATTCTTCAGGGTCAGATGAATATCCTCTTCACTTCTCTGTCTTGTGCACACTGCTTTCTTTGAGCTTGAGTTTGACTGTTGTTGTGACACCCTTTTTCTCGCTTGATTCTTGTAGCCTTTCACACCACTTCGTCTGTGGTCTGACTGTCTTGTTGATGCAGCAAACGTACCCTTTGTTTTCAATAGGGGTGTTTAAAATTTTTCCATTCCATCAGTATTTTTAGATAGTACAGGGTGGAAAACATGACTGCTTCTTCAAGGAAAATTTGTAGGCATCAGTTTTTATTTTCATTTTGGATCAGAACAAAACCAATATACCTAAGCTTTCTTTTTTCACCTGGAAAATTAAAAAGATGATCAGACTAGCCCCAGAAGGACCAGATCATTGCAGTTTTACTGTAGTTAAGCCAGTCTCATCTTTTTGCAAATGAAGAACTTTTTAAATGAAAAGTGTGTATAGCAGGTTATTTGTATAATACATGAGACTGAAATTCATGTTTTTGGGTGAATGCATTTGGTGTTGACGGGATATTTGGGGCAGGTGGTAGGACCCATGTTTGGTTATGTTTAACTTGGGAAAAATGTCATGTTTGTGCAATCACCCAGTGAACCACTGGGCGAGATTGGAGAGATCTTGTTTCCGTTTCCTCAGTACCAAGTAGGCAGATGTACATGGGATTTTCAAGGATATTCCATTATAGTGGAATGTTTCCTAAATTCTGACCAGCCACTCAGAGTTTTCTATTACATACAGCTCTCGGAAAGATACAGCTCTTACTAAAGGAAGGTGGCTTTAGAGTTGCTGGGAAGTGTGGTCAGCTGGAGCCACAGCAATCCATAATGATTGTAAGGCCCATACACAGTGATGGCTTAGCACCTCATAATACTGGTGTCTCTTTGATCTATTTTGTTTTTACAGAAATACAGTTATACTGTCATTATTTTGTTTAAGTATTAATGACATTTCTTTTAGTGCCAGGGTTTTATTTTGCTTTTTCAGTACGTTCTTCACCCCATAGAGAGGGTGTAAAGCATGTGTGTCTTCTGATGGTCCTGCAGAAGAGACGGGAACCTCTTGTTCTGCACATTTGTTAAACAGCTGTGTGTGGAGATTGTAGTTGTGTGATTAATCATGCTTAAACCAGACTTGTGATGCATGTTTTGTATGTGGCATGATTGTCCTTGCTTTGCAAGACTACGATGGGAAATCCTGCTTCAAAAACATCCTTTGTTTGAGACAAATTTTTTTAAACAAGATATTGAAATGCATCTGTACCCTTTATGTGGAAATGCACGCACTTGTCTCTAGAGATGGACACAGAAATGCAATTGGCCTTGCAAGTGCGCATGCCTTTGTGCAGGAACATGCAAGACAAAATAGGTTTGCATTGTTTGCAGGTGCATTCTGAGAGGCTGATTATAGACTTAATGTAATGCACTGATTACCTTGGGGTCCAATCATGCAAAGATTTACAGCTGAGGGTTGTATGGACCACTGTGAGGAATCCCACTGACTGCGATTTTGAAAGAACTCGCTGTGCAAGAGAGAAGTAAAACTTGGCATCATGGAGCAAACACTCCAGATTATCTCTAATGTAGTCTCCAAAAGCTGACAGAAGCTGCAAAAATGGCTTTGGCAAGTTTCTAAACTTATGTCTAAGAGACATTTTTCTCTGTATTGACAGAAATTACATGCCTTAGTTTTGTCTCTTTCAAGGCAGTGATGGATAAATTTCTGAAATATGAAAAAGCTGGGGGAAGCCTGAAGCTATACAAGTTTTCCTTTTTCCTTCTTCAGCATGTTGTAGAAACAGTGTAAATGTTTGAGATAATAAAGGAAGATATGCCAAGGAAAAATCTCTTGTTCGCTAACTGTATCTAAGATGTAATCATTCTGGTGATGGAATGTTATGACTCTGAAGGTAACATGTAGTGTTCTCATCTATTTAATCTTTGGGATGTCAATACTCAGCAATAATGCTAATTTTTAGCTTTTGTAATTTTTTTTCAAAGGGTGAGGCATGAAGAAACCCAGCCTTGGCACGAAAATGAACATAAAGTTTTGAGATCCACGAGGATGCAGATTTTGGCCGCAAAACGAAACCACCTTTCTCAAGAAAAGAAATGGTTACAGGTAACGGGGACTGCAAGTTGTCTATACGAACCAGTGCTCTGTGGGGAAAAGCTTGTAAGCTGTCACACAGAATTAAATAAATTTATTGTAATAGTAACTTTGCTTCTGTGCAGCAATTAGAGCCTTGGCTGTAGTCCAGTTGATAATCTAAGTGATGATTGGAGATGGCAGCCAGAGGAGTTGTGTTAATCTCATTATGGAAAAGCGGAACTGGGAGGCTCAGTGGCTTGCATGCATGCTTTAATTTTCCTCATTATCTTTTTAAGTGTGCTCTTTGTGTTTTAATTTGCCATTTTAAGATTTTGCTGATCTTCATAAATTTTTATTTGAAGACACAAAGTTTTGAAGAAAGCATTCTTTCATTCATTTCTGGTTAGAATTGACTATAAATACATGATTTACCAGCTTTTGTTCTGGAAAGATGATTGATGCATTTCATAAGGATGAAGGAATCATCATGGAGCAGTTGGTATTTGCCAGCAATAACTATGCACTGACATGTGATGTCGCAACGTGGTAATTTGGCAAATGGAATGTTTTTAAGACGGCTCCTGTCCAATTTTAAATCTGCAAGCCTTTTAAGCAAAATTTAGCTTTTTCTTTTCACTGTCCTTCAAAAATCTCAGTTTACTGTCTAGTACAAGTCTTTCCAGCATCTTGTTTTAAACCTTAGTGATCACACTCTGCAATGTGACATCTTAGAGAGCTAGCAGGTCTAGTTTTCTTTTTTCTGTAGTGTTGTCTTGAAATATCATTATTTTTGATACTTTTTTTTCCTTTGGTGGATCTGATAGTATAATCCTCTGTGTGTATACACATAAATATATATATATAAAAACCCCAAAGAAATGCATATTAGATGGCCATTGCAAAAATCTTACTTAGATGAAGAAATGTCTGTTCTATCCTACGTATCACCTTTGTATTGTTTGGATTTATTTCATCAACATATAAGAGGAGACATAGTCTAGTTCAAAGCTATTAGTATCCAGAAAATTATTTTTGGTAATCTAGACATGCAGTCAGTCACCTCAAGCTATTCAACTGAAAACTGCTGTACTTAAGACTCCATGCCAGCTAATGTTTTTATGGTTGCTTCAGGTGAATCTTTATTCCTATGTAGTTATACTAGGGACAAATCAGCCACATCGTTGTACAGACATGCTGTACATGAAAATTTGATCAAAATGATAATGAATTCCAGGTTCTGGAGAAGACTGACCTGTGATGTTTGGTGGCTCCCAGCATCCCTTAAGTATTGCTTCTGCCCAAAATCTCACATGATCTGAAATAGTTATTTTTCTTTTTTTCCTTCAGCCCCTGCTTTACCTTCCTTTTCCTTCTACCCTCTCTCCTGTTGGTTCTGCATTTGTCTTCAGGGATTTGAGAGAGCCTGTGACAGTATCTAAAATTTACATATTAAAGTTTCTACTGCAACGTGTACTTCCTGGAGAACACCAGCCCATAAGCGAAGCTGGGTGTTTACTATCAGTACTGATTAGCTGTTGTGTTAGAAGTCTCAGTTTAAACTCAAATCCACAAAGTAAAGCTCCGGCTTATGTTTAGTGAGCTGAATATCATCTGTTGGTCCATACTGAGACTTTAAGTCCTTTTTTATCTGTCCCTGGAGGCTGACCAAGAGCGCATGAAAGGCTTCTTGGCATTTCTGGAAAAGAACGTGAGAAAATTCCAGTTTACTGGCTAAAATTTCCATTCTCCCGAGAATGCCTGTGAACTATACCCAAGCAGAACAGCTTTCTCTCTGAATGCAGATTGTCTGCTTCTGGTATCTATTTCTGTTGTAAAAACATTTTGGTACTAAACGTGTGTTTGTAAAACCAAATTCTGTGCATCTCCCTTTCTATTCCCATGTAGGCTGCTTATTGCAGTGATTGCAATTACTAAGATTTCACAGAATATGAAGGTCTTTGTATTAAGTAGGGCCTATTAAGATTTTGGCAGTATTCCCAAACCAGTAACACAGAGACAGAATTGTCCTTTGTGCGCACTAAAAGCCTAATTTGAGACTGAAAGAAACAAAACTGATGTTTTTGGCCTGCTGACCTTTCTGTCCTTGACAAATGCCTGTGGGTTGAAACATGGGCCACTGTTCTCGTGTTGCTAAATCTAAAACAAAAAAAGGAGGAAAATAATTGATGAATCTATTGCACAGCACTAATATAAGTTGAAATTTTTGAGCCAGTCAACCTTTGAACATGCAAGGACTGTTTTTTGTTGTTTTAATGGATACTCAGGGAGCTTGTTGCAGTGCAGCAAACCTGATAATATGTTTGTTGACAAAATGAGCATTAGTGAACTAAACTTCACTTAAATTATATTGAAAATATTAAAAGAATGTTAAGGCTTTGAAGTGAAGTGCTCAAAGCAAAGAAATGCCAAAGCTGGTTATCTGTGCACAGTATGTATGTTTTATGAGAGACTTTAATTGTATGAGCATGCCTTTTTTTTTTTTTCTTGGATCCCTGCCTCATACATTGCTGAAGATGGAAAGTGCTCGTTCAGATATTCAGAATACCGTTTTATCTTCATTACTCAGTATTTGGCCCCAGAACCCTTTTACTGTATGCCACTCAAACCCTCTTTTGGATGCAGATTTATTAATTTGCAAATGGGCATCTGAATGATTCAAAATAATTTAATTTTATCTCCGTAACATCGCTTTAGGTGAAGAGATATTCTTGTTGCCATTTTACAGATGGAGAATGAAGAAGCAAATTACCATAAAAAGCTGTATGGTCATTTCTAATGTCAATTTTGTAATGCCTAATTATTTACTTGAAAAAAGGTTTGGTTGGTGGTTTTTTCATTTTTCTTTTTAGCTGGACTGAATATGGGCAGAGCATGGAATTACAAGCTTTGATTTCTGTTAGGAGTCTATAGATAGCACTTTAGAGACCTCTCTTGTTGGTTGTATGGAAAATGGTGAACATTCAATCTGTGTCTATGTTTTGAGATAATAGTTTAAGTGGCTTGCAAAGTTTCACAGACAGTAAGAAATGTAGGAGTAGAATCAAATTCCAAATATGATGAATGTATGGCATTTAACTACTTTGACAGTAAGTAGTTCTCCTTTTGATTTTTTTTTTTAAACTCACTTTTCAAATCCTGGGACAAATGTGCCAAGAGCCATATATTAAATAACTTTATTAACTCAGCAACCCAGACTCCTTCATGAAATGCTCCTTTCTTGGGTGCAAACTATCTGTTGGGTTTTCAAGGAGAAATTAGAACGTGCTCTTGCAAGAAACATGGGTATCATAATGCACGGGGTTGGTTTGAACTTCTGGCAAGATGAGTGCAACTGAGGTTGAAACTCTGGTCATTTTAAGTCAAGAGAGGGATTTTGTGCTTTTAATTAAAATTAAATATTAATAATCAAATGGCCTTACAGTCAGTGATTCACCACTTGCATCCTGTGCCTGATGTTGGATTGGAAGCCTAGAGGAGCCATTGCAGGGTTATTCTGCAGGAGGACAGATAGATAGTTGGTCATTTTAGCTGCCAGTCTGTAGCAATATTCTGTTGTCATGGTTGAACTGAGATTTCGGGAGTTTTTGGGGAAGTTTTTAACTTGGGAAGTACCTGTATATTTTAAAGGTAAAAGGTGACTGACAGTTGATGTTTGGAAGAAAAACCTGAAATTTGATGTTGAAATGGTGGTGGGGAGACTGTGGAAGCACTAGAGTTTCTAAATACAACAGACACAAGAATTTTTCTGTGTCTTTAATGTTGTGCTAAATTGGACAACCTCAATTCATGCTACTTGTACTGAATTTTTCTAGGGGCAGAGGGGTTTCCTTAATGTGGTTCATAGTAAACTCGGGTTTCTGTTCTGTGCAGAAAGAAATTGAAGACCTCCGAGCAAGACTGACCATGTTAGAAGCAAAAGATCAACAGCTAAGAAGAGAAATCGAAGAACAAGATAGACTTATTCAGTCACAGGACTGTGAACTGACTGCTTTACTTGGCTGCATTTCTTTGAAAGAGCTACAGGAAATAAGTAAGGCTGTCGATGACACTTTAGCATCCTCCTATCAAATTCCATTCAGTCTGGATCTTCCAGGGACAATAAAGAGGTATTTAAATTTCAGTATGTTGTCAGTGATGTAGAGTCTTGTATCTTCCCAATGTATTGTTGAATTGGCTGTCAGTTGTTTGTAATTGTGACAGCTGATTAGCTGGATTCAGACTGTTTAAAATTTTTTAAGAACAGAGTTGAAGTTCTAATAGTAATATATTTGCTCAGGAAGGAAGACTTTGTAGTTATTTGAAGGTCTCACACTTAATAGTTTTTGATGGTAAAGAGTCACCTACAGTAAGCATATGTATCCATCAACTGTTAATACTTGTCATCAATTTAAACTATTTTTTTGTTAACTGATGGGATTTTTTTTCCCCAGCTTCGTCATGCAGTAATTACAACATATTTCTCACAGCCAGAAAGTGTGTACTAGGCACCATCCAAATAAATACTAGAGATGCTTCTTGCTTCAGTGAACTTCCAATCATCATGAAGTCCAATGTGATGAGTGTTAGGCTCAGACAGTGGACTCAAGGTAGTGGGGGAAGGGATACAACATGAAGACTTCTGGGACACGTATGGTTAAATGCACAGCATATGGTTCCCTTAAATGGAAAAGTAGCTACTCTTGGTAACCTTTTGGAAATAACCTCACCTTTATTTACAAAAGCAATAGAAGCACTTCAGGGCCTAAACTGTACTGGCAGTCAATGGGACATTGGTGATGGAATTTTGAAAGTCTTACTGCTGCTGTGTCACCAGGACAAAATAAAATTCCTCTTTATCCTAACTTGCATTTCTCCCAGATAAGCAATAGCTATGTTGCTTGCAATTTTTTTCTTCCCTTCATGTTTATTGGATTTAGTTTGGTTATATTAACATTCATGAGAAATTGCTGCTCATGTGTGCTAATTTATACAGATTTTTTTAAAGTCAGCAGAACATTTCATAGAGGACATGTTCCTCTCTTGAGTTTTTTTTAAATTTTATTTTAAAATAGGTTATGAGAAATAGTTTCTTGAATTAAGTCTAGTTTCTTTCAATAGTATCTTACACCTGTGTTTCTGAGATTGAGGAATAAAAGGTCTCAAGTGGTATGAGAACCTGTGCTTTGATTTGAGTTTTCTTATAATTTTGGATTTGATTATGAAAGAATATCCAGATTTTTTTCATCTCACATTGCTGATGCAACATTGAGTTGCGCTTAACTCTTTGGGAAATTATTTAAAGATGAGTTAAATTAGTGCTGGTTCAGGAGGAACTTGCTCTGAGTTCTTCACTCATCAGCACCATGAATAACACAATCACTTGAGGGAATACAGGCATTCATTATTCAAAGTGGGTTCAGAACTTTAATGAAGATTTAGAATTAATTTCTTTCCTTTCTGTTCATTTTTAAAAGATGCCTTGAATGGAACTTTCCTTGTTTAGTTTTGTTTGTTGAACTTTGTGTCACCAGGGCCAATGATGAGGTGTTTCTGCTCTTCTTACTATAGCTGGAGTTCTACTGCAACTGGGGACAGATAGATATTGGTTTGGGCTGCACAAATAAGCACACTTAGGCATCTGTGACAGCCTTTGGAAACAGTTTAAATCTCCTATGTCAGGTTATATTTGTGTACTCTTGTCAAACCCCAAAGCCTTTTCTGATCAGAACTATTGGTAGTGATGTAGATGCTCTCCTATGGCATGGTCACATGGAAGCTAGAGTCCTTGGTTCAGAATGTGGAAGCTTTATATTTAGGTCCTCTGTAGCCTGTCTGGATCTGAACCTACAGCCTCAGAGCAAGCTCTTAACCCCCCAAGGGTTTCAGTGTCCTTGCAGGGAATGTGCTCCATCACAGTTCTTAAGCTGGACCTTAATGTATCCAGGAATGCAAAAACAGAAATCTGGTAAAAGACCAGAAGGCTAACAGGCAAGAAGAGATCTGACTTTGGGAGAGTGAAGGTGGAGAGGATTAATGGTTATAGAACTTGTCTGGGATGAGAGACCTGGTGGTCATAGTTGTTGAGGGAGTTGGCAACTGTCCATTGATAAAGTTCTAGATTTTTTTTCCTCCTTCCCAACTTAAAAGTGAAGCGAGCTGTTAGGAGAGTGTCACAACCTGGCTGAAACAGCCTCTCAGAGAAACAAGGTACCACTCACTGCCTATTGAGCAGCTTCTCTCTTTTTTGCAGGAGGTGGTGTCTCTCTCTGAATTAAATCACCTTGTAGGTGTTTTTTCTATGTGATCTGGCTTCTTGGTTTGATAAATCCCACTTAAAATCTACCCAAGTTTTGTATATGCTGTGCCTGCTGCTTTAGTGAAAAATGCACAAGCTGCCTTGGGAGCCCAGACTGAAATCTCTAGTCCAGCTGTGTGAACTCAACTGCTTGACTTTGTTGTGTGGCCCCTTCTTTGCCTTTGGTTCTCAAATCTCTTCCCCAAACCACTGGCTACTTCTGGTGGCAGAAAGGGTTCCAGGGCTGCACTTACGTGATGGTCAGCAGGCACATTTCCAGCATGGGTTCTCTGCCAAATCTTGCTTTCAGAGAAGGCTATATATCCAGAAGGGTATGCTTCTACAGTGGCTGCAGTTAATTAACAGTGAGAGTTAGGCTCATTGTTAAACTGAACAAAGTGATGGGTGCCTGCCTTTTAAAGCTGTGCAGTCCATCATACCTTAAGTACAACGATCTTATGTCTGCATCCAGTCGTGTTCTGTTCTCTCTTTCTGTAAGATGAAAAAGCAGCAAGCAGATAGTAACATATCTTCTATGGATATACTTTCTGTGTGCCTGTGGGCATTCCCTATGTTCTTATACAATTGCAGAATAACTTAGGAGGTCATCTTGTCAACCCCCTGCTCAAAGTAGGGCTACAATCTCCAAGTGACATCAGGTAGCTCAGGGCCCCTTCTGACTGAGTTTTGCATATCTCCAAGGATGGAGATTTTGCAGCCATGCTAGGCATCCTGCATTTCACCACCCTTGCTGTAAACTTTTTTTGTCTCATATCTAGCCAGAATTTCCCACATTGCAACTTGCATTGGCTTATCCTAAATCAGTACTTCTTGTGAAAGGCAACCTAATAAGGTAACAGGTTAAAATACTTGATGAAGCCAGTTCAGCATATTTGTTTTAAATTCCAAAGTCTTGGGATATTTAATGTGAAAGAGATTTTTCTGGAAATGTATGCTTTATTTTATGAATCATTGCAGAGGAAAAAAAAATGAAGTCATCTAAAGTTAGGGCTATCTGAGAAATAAAGCTGTTACTCATACACATACACTAAAGATCAGTGTTTATGTAGAAAGTCGTTCAGTATTTATGGGCTGTAAATGACAGTCTCATGGGTATTGGGTTGCAAGATACTATGTATTTATTCTAACTGCATTGTGCTAGTCAGTAAAGTACTGCTATAATGTGCTTTTGCGTTATTATTTGTTGGGTACGTGAATTGCATTCAGCACTGGAATAACATAGGGCTGACGTGAAGCATCTCTTAAGACAATCTGTGCTGTAATGAATCATATTGAGTGGCTTGTAGCTCACTATAAAATACAAATTATTTTGCTTTTCTTGGTCTACGTGCTATTAAATAGCAACTTATTGAAGCAAACTTAGGGAATGTCAGAGAACATCTTAAATGAAGAATAATTGCCCAGATAGAAGTGTGCAGAAGCAGGAGAGCAAGTCAGTGTAACATTGGGCTGAGCATTGTTTCTAAGCTTATTTTTCTTGTCAAACATTGTTATTTTCAGGAAGATTAATAATCCTTTGTTTTGTCTTGTTTATCTTTGGTATGTGGTGGACTTTTTGAAAACAAAGGGCTTTGTCAGTAACTATAACATGCTCTGAGTTTGAAGAATTGAGAAATGTTAGACACGTTACCCTAGGCCCTTTCTTGAGGGCCTCTTAGGTCCTTAGGTTAAAACGTGGGCAGTTAATGTGCAAACAAATACATTAGCTTGTGTTTTGACAGGGATTCTCATCGAGGTTGAGACCACAGAATGTGGTCGTTTTGCTCATCCAGACAGGCCTCATTGCTCTTGGTAAACTAAAGGGTGTAATCATTGTTATAAAACAGGGAAATTGCAGCGCAAAAGCTCGGTTCGCTTGCATGGGGTTGCATAGATGTGCTTAAAAGGTGGGAGCAGCTCATGTTGTGTGCAGCACGACATGTCTGTTTTAACTAAGGATGACATACTGAAGTCTGAGGAAAATAGGTCTGAGTGTTTCACTGTGAAGTATTTTCTCCTGGAGGTTGCAAAAGGTAACAAAATGTATAATTTCTGTATCCTCTACTGAAGAGGACACCATTTCAGAAATACATGTTTTTAACTAGTGTAACTTGAATCTTCCAATTACAAAGTAAGACCATGTTAATTATTTGACTTACTCTCTTCAGTACCTGTTGTTTCTTTTTTTTGTTTCTTTTTATTTCACAATGAAAACTCGGGAAGTCTGTTACACTTTTGTTCATATTTAGTTTCATTTAGCATTTTCTCTTTTGATTTTATCCATATCTACAGATGCAAGTTATTGTACAGCATGTCATACTTAAAATAAATTGCACAGTTCCATCTGGTCTACTGTCTGGGCACTGAATGCTGGTTGAAAGAAAGAAATTCAATTAAATATCTTTCAAAATATTTGAATACTCCACCTCTTCTTTCCCTCTTCCCATGGACCAGTTTTTAATTAGTAGGAATTTGTTCCACAGTGGGTGTGTGGGATCTTCTGAAGATAGCGAAATTCTCTATTCTGTATATTAGTTATTATAGTACTGTCATGGCCAGTGGCGCAAGGAACTGAGCTTGAAATTTTATGCAACCAGTTCAACTCTGCGTTAGTGATGCCTGGAGCTCATCTGACAAAGATTAATTCAAAGTGAAATATAAATGCTCAGGGGATTGAAAACCTTATTAGTTGGAATATACTCAAAGCATTCAGCAACTTCAGTTGAGGCCAAAACCTGATAAAGCCAAAAAAGGTGGATTTTTTTTTTTTGAGAAGCTCGTTTACTTGGGAAAAGTTGGAAAAAAAACCTTATGCATATTTTCACATATTAACTTAGGAAAAGTGCCATTCAGAATTGGCTGTCATGTACTGTCATTAGGAGAGACTGCTTTGTACGTGTTTTGTTGTTCTTCAAAGTATATAGCCACATGAGATTTTTAGTCAAATTAGTGGTTAGTAAGCTATGAGAAATTACTGAAGAAGTCTGAATGCAGCCGTGTTTATTCACATCAGCCTTTCAACAAAAATCTCAGCTTTAAAGAAGTGTACTTAGAAGGAGCAAAACAAATTGCACCCTATCCTTTCAAAAAGATACCTGTTGTTTGCTAGAGAACGTGCAGTCTGTTTGGGAAAGTCCTTTTTAAACATGTGGTTTGAGGTTTTCTTTGGCTCTTTCTGTGAAAATGCATGCATATAAAAAAATTATCCTCTGGGAATAGAAGGGTAGCACAAATACAAAGAGCAGAGGGATGAAATGGCTTTATAGCATCAAAAGGTTTCTACTACAGTGCACAGGCTGCTAATGTTCCTGACCTTTTGCTGGGCCTCTGTGTGGGACAGCAGAGAACTGAGTTGTATGTTTAATGACAGATACTCTTGGAGTCTTTACTTCTGGGTTTAATTCTTGGGGTTTTGGGTTGTTTGGAGCTTTTTTGTTGCCTGCACTTTTTCCTGATTTCACACACAGTAGTGCTTAATTACAAGTAGAAAGTGATGTTGGGTAGGTAGGTTAGAGACAAAATAATCTAAACTTTTCTTTCTTTAAAAGATCTTTCTGAATATTTTCAGGAGAAACTCCTATGCTGTGTTGAGTTGGACCGTGAAGATCCCGATCGTTTAATAGATGTCTAAGCACACTGCGTCATTATGTAACTACTTCTGGCCTCATTTTTTCTGGTCCTGGGCCTGGCTATACATGGAGCTGTTTTCAGCAAGTCACTGTTGCTTTCACCTTCTCATGCAACTTAATTCACTTCTGGGTCTTTCACTTGGTGGGTGATTTTCATGTGCCACATCATCATGTCTCTGCCTTGGGAGGATGTCAGCAATCCTGTGGTGCTCCCTTGGCAGAAAGGCTTTCTCCCCTTCTGACCAGACTTTTCCCCGCCTGCTGTCCGTTGTCACTACCTGATAGCCGCTTGCCTTCCCACATAGTTGTATTTCACCGATGGTGGTGTAAGCATGTGTGTATGTGTCTGATTTGTGTGAGATCCTTGCTCCTGTGCTGTGTGAGAGAATAAAGCTTGTGGACTTCTTCCTCTGTACTTTGGCAATCTTTCTTCTTTTTTCCCTTTCTTAAAAATTTCTCTCACCCATACCACACTGTCTGTCCACATGGTATTGCTGTGAAATATCAAAAGTCCAGGGAAAGGATAATGTTAAAAAGGAATGCAAATAAGTAAAATAGGTAAGTGTTTCCCTCTTATAAATATGCATGATGAAATGAGTGTGGTGAGCTGTCAGGTGTGCAGACAAAACAGGTAGCTTATGTAGTGGCCGCCACAGCTAGGGCTTCATCACTGAGTAACAGGAGTGAAGAAGAGAGCGCTCTCAGTCACCTCACTAGTTCAGTCATTTTAGCTTTGCAGGCCTGCCAGAATTGAAAAACAGTGTTTGCATATGAAATATACCCTGTGAAGAAGTGCTGCACAGCCTCAGAAACTGCTCTCCCTGTTCACTTCTGTTCCAGTGATAAGGTCTGGGCATGGGAGTCTTCAAGGCTTCTGACAGCTTCAGTTACCCCCAGGCTTGTTTGTGTTGATTTAATTTCAGTCAGTGATAAATCATCTTCCATGACACAAGGATGATGCACAGGTCACTCTGAATATTTGCCTTATTGCCTTGACTTAGGGCCCTTTCATGCTGCTCTGATTTTTTTTTTTAAAGCTTAACACAGAATGTAAAAAATGTTCTCTGTGCTAGGAAACATGTTTCTGTCTATGCTATGTGAGATGAACCAAAATACAATCATGGAATTCTTAAAATATAGCCGATACCAGTGCTGCTACTTTAGCTACGTATAGTGAAGATGGTGTGGTGCCTTGTTTTTTTCAGTCGTAGCTCTTTTGTTTAATGATCCGGTGATCCGTTTTATTCTGTGCACTACAGCATCACAAAACCTGCAGCAGTGGGCTTGTGGCAGAGGGGCAGAGGATCAGAGCCAGTGAGGACGCTCCCCAGCGCCCGGGGAGGAGACTGCCTTGGAAATTCCACAGAACTCCTGCCCTCGGAGCGACTGGCTGCATAGCCAGCTTCCTCTGCCGCAAGGGGCTTTTTGAGGGAAACTCCAAATTTTGTCTCAAATGTCATAACCCAACCCAAGCTTTGATAATAGGATTGTCTTATTTTCAGCTAGTCCCATGGCTGGGTTTGTGTTTTGGGGAGGCCATCATCTTGGCTTTCTCAAAGAAGTTGGCTGCAGGCTTTTGTGAGAGGTGAAGACAAGTCACAGGTGAAAGAGGTCTGCCTCTTCCTTTGTGATCTGACGGATTAGGAGGCTCAGCTTTCTTTTTTGTAGACAGGTGTTTTCCTCCTTGTTTTTTCTACCTAGGATTAATTTCACTCCTTTGTTCTCTGCCTAGGACTGAAGGGTAGACTCCTTGGGCAAGTGGCTTTGTTTCTTTTTTTCCTCCTTTGTGGGAGCAACTCTAGAAGAAACTGTGTACTGAAAGCCTGGCACGCCGTACGATGTCTGTGCTTCAGCACACAAAGTGAATTTGCTTCCTGCAAAGGTGCAAGTAAAGGTCGTCAAACAAGAGCTGCCAGGGTTTGAAATCGTGGCAGAGGACTGCTTGATCAAGTTGCCTGTGTCTGAGCAGAGTCCTTTGTTCTGTGGTTCAGCCGTTCGTAGCAACTCTGATCCCATCGGGGCTGGTGGGGACCCCTGTTGTAGGGAGAAAAAAGGTCTTCTGTGAAGTCTGTTCCTGCACTGTAGGCACCGGCCTTCCTTGTGAAGAATAGGAGGGGTTGGTAACACAGCAGGGAAAGGAGAGAGCAAGCCTTCCAACTTGGAGGACAGAGCCACTGCTAGCAACTTGAAGTATTTTGGAGCAATCTTATAGGCAGTTTTTTCATCCTTCCAAGCAGCATTACAGAAGGAAAAAGTCCCAGCAGAAAGATGAGTACTATCAGCTGGAGTACCCATGTGTGCAGTGTAATGAAGAATCTGGTTTTCCTTGCTGAGCATCTGGTTCTCCCTGCTTGCCTGAAGAGCATCCAGTGGGATGTAGCAGCCTATAAAGTCCAGGTCACAGATGTGCTGATTCCTCTGGGTATGCATATGATGAGATTTATTTCTCTTTAGGGAAAAATGACCAGCTGTCCCAATCAATGTATGATAATGAATTTGTTTGTATGTAATAAAGAGAAATAGCTAACAATATCCATGGACAGACCCTTTCAGTCAGCGAAGTACGATGGATGTTATTCTTAGGAGAATAATTGCAGCTGCTGTGGGCAACCTCTAGTTTTTGGCACTCCAGACAGATGTAGCAGAAGAATGGGGATCTCTTGACACATCAGAAAATCTGGGGAAGGTGTTTGGATGTGACGAACTGCTGCTGCAGAGAGCTGTTTGGTTGTGCCTTTGTCTTCAGACTGATGTTCCTGTTTCAGGTAGCAGCTGGAGCAACAACTGCCACAACCGCTCTGCGGCAGCAGCTGACAGAAGAGTGGTGGGAAATACAGCAGCATGCGAATGGTTGGTTGAAACAGATGGCCAGTTCGGCTGGCTGAATGGTGTGTTATAGGACCAGAAGATTTCTCAATATGTGGCAATGAAAATTCAGCTTGGAATTGTCATTAAAGATGCCAACAGCATCTTCAAGTGACTGTGAACTGGTTGTTTCTGATGGAGTAATTTTTATCTAAAAAAACCGGCTACCACACTATGCAGACTGAGGTGCTGCCTCAGTCCTCCTATTGCAGGCATTAAAAAAAAAAAATCATAAATCATTTTTACAAAAAATTATGAAGTATCATCTAATGCTCTGACTTTTCTGCAAGCCTCCTATAATTAGGGCTAGTGTCTGGCAGTACTGCAGCAAATAAGGATTGTCTGTTTAGAGTTCTTGTGTATGTGTAAGAGCTTCTGGGCAGGATGATGAGTAGTTACAGTCCACTTCATATAGGTATAACTCTTCGAGAGTCAACAAAGACAAGTGTAGTCACCCAGCAATCCGTGAGTCAATGTGAAACCTTACTTGTAAGCTAAAGTTGTACAAAGACATTGGGAAAGTGTGCTTCTAGCTCTGCCTCTTGATAAATTGTGAGTGGGGGAGCCTATCTATTGAAGCAATCCTTGACATAAAGCAACAAAGAAGAAATACCGCTCTGCAAACGATAGCTAGAAAAAGGGCAAATTGCTGGAGCAAAATCAGCTCTGAAACAGAGCTAGGTGCATAATTTTGGGTTCTCATTCATATTCCTTGGAGAACTCTGTAGATTGAAATGTGCAGAAGGTCCAATGCTCCTGTACCATAAAGTACATCTCTTGATAATTTTTGTCTCAGATCAGATTAATTTTTGAGGTTGGAAGCTTTCCAAGGTGACACTTTGCATTTTACTTCTAATTCAGGTGACTAGTGTTATAACTGCCACAAATTTCATTTTCAGTATGATCTAAACACAACTTTTCTCTCCTTCTATTTAGTGTCAAAGTCCATGCCTCAAGAGCACTGACAGGTTTAGATAGAGAAATTGGATTTTCACTACATCAGTTCAGCAGAAATTTTGTGGTTTTTATCATTGTTTAACCAGCTCTGTCATCTTATAGAAGTTTTCTGTGAGCTGCATTATCTGAGGAAAAATCAGAGTTTGTTTGGAAAACCCTGGCTTATGTTTAAAGGATGATTTTGCTTCCCAACATCGAGATATGCTACTGTGAAAATTTCATTGTTTGAAGTCCCATGGATCATTGCACGAAGATGAAAAGGAACTTATGTGCTTGACTGAAAAATTGCTTTTCTGGTATGGTAATACCCAGATATGTAGCCCAGCCAGGCTTATGAACAGATCACATAGAATGAAAATCTTGTTATCCAATGTCATCTTTGATTAGGTAGAATCAAACTTTGTGGTGGAGAGTTTGAAAAGAAAACAAAAAGTGCTGTTTCACGTTAGTGCATTTAATGCAATCTAGCTCTGAATGTTGTTAATTGAGCAAAAGCGTTGCTTACTTTTGTTGCTCGCCAGCAACACCATTATAGGTCTTGTCCTGGTAAAAATCTGCACATGCTATCTGTAATAGTGAATCTGTTGATTTTACTCAAGCAAACTTTGGGTAGAAGTATGTTTTCTTATTTTTTTTTCTTTTAGTCCTAGTTGTACATGTCTAGCTTAAAGCTGCCTCTTGTTAAATACAGTTTTGTTCAAAAGCTTTTTTTTCTGACTTGTCCTCAAAGCTTTGAGATACGTGCATCAAGAGAACTGTAAAAGAACAAGAAAGTTATTGTTTGATTTCATTTGATTTTTGTATTGTGGATTTCTTCCTTAAAGGCCCAGTGAAGTCTCTAGATTTAAGATTTCTGGTGGATTTTTGGGGGATTTTTTCCCTGATGTAGACTGTAGCAGATGTTTACACCAGATGTTCCCCGAGTAGCACTACTTATTTCTTTTGCAAAGGACTGGACAAAGACTTTTTTGGAAGGTCAGCTTCTATTTGCTGTCAAAAGCAAGATTACAAGTGTAGGACTTGGTTTATACATTTTCATTTTCTAAGAGAGTACAGCTTCTTGTGACTTCAGAATCAGAGAAGGAATCATGTTACACGACTTAAAGTTGGAAAAGTCACGCTCTCTGCAGGCTGTGACCATTAGAATGAGGTTATCCTTTGCAGGCAGTCTCATTACTCTGGGACAAATTCATACATACTGTAAACTGTTTAAATTTGCTGATAGCCAAGAAAATACTCTTTAATAATCATTTTATCTAGGAGGGAATACATATTCATATGAATTGAGGGTTCAGCCAATCATGCTTTCTCATATGCATGCAGTCTGAGTGTAAGCTTTCTAGGCTGTCACTTTTGAATTAGAAATTCAAATATGGATAATTTTAAATTGTTCTGTCTTGTGCTTAGTTTTAAAAAATGTATTTTAAAGAAACTGTATTGTGATGTGGAGGTAGGGAGTGAAATAACAGGATCTACAATAATATTTAGGTGACAGTAATGTAAGGAAGAATATTTGCTGTTAAAGGACATCCTTTCATCTTGCAGTCTCTTCAGGCAGAGATCCAAGATGGCTGCTTAGTTTCTGTATGAAAAATAAGAATTTCCAGTACATAATTTATTTCCTTATTTTACACTGGTACCATGTGTGTGGTATGTTTTATTGTGCAGTTATAGAACCTGCATTCTGATGACATTTTTTTGGTCACTGTATCTATGTTTTTGTTATTAATACAGGGACTGTTTCTGTTTAAGCAGTATGTATATTTATATATCTTGAATATAGAGAACAGCCTTTTGCCCATTTTCATTCCTTGAATTTTTTCTTAGGAAGCGGAACATAAATACACAATAGCCTGGTATGCAAAGGGAAGTATACTGGCAAAGTGGAAGGAAAGACCTTCAGAAACATGCCTGCCTTTAGTAGAAAGCTGTTCTTCCCAGTATTGTGCTAGTCAGCCTTCCTCTGAACAAAGCCACTTCCATAGTATCTGTAATTCCTGCATGTAAATCATAACTTCTCAGAACATTCTTTAAAGGCTTTTAAAATGTTATCTGTTATATCATGACATTTAATGTTCTCTGTGGTCATGTGGGAAGCCAGTGATAGAGCGAGAAATGTGTGAACCAGACCACTTGATTCCTAGTCTTCTTTCTGTCCCCTATTACGTTGAATCGGCTTGCTTTATTTTGTCAGCACATCATTCCTGATTATGAACATCATTGTCCCAGCAAGTTCCGACTGTATTCTTATAATTCGACATACTCAATACCTATTTTTCTTTAAGGTCATTAAAATGGGATATTTTAAAAGGCACTGGCTTGCTTGAAGTATTTTGTTCTTAAAAGTTTTCCTATAGTCTGTACATGCAAAGTCAGCCTGAGCTTTTGAATATTCAGCATTCCCACATCCTCCTGCAGTTCTCCACTGAAGTCTGTGTTTTGCCAAAGTATTACTATATTCATGGTCTGGAAAGGGCAAATTCTTAGCTCCTGCTTTCCTGTTGTGGTCTGTTGTGTATACAGTGGGGCCCTGGGATGTAGCAAGTCTACATTACTTTTCTTCTCTCCTCGTTATGGATCCTGATGTGTGTAAATCCATTACAAGCCATTTAAATGAATAGGCCTACATGGCCATCTGTGTGAATGAAGAAATTACACAAAGTGTGTAGATTGCTGTCAGTTCTGCAAGTGTTAAAAACTTTTCCTGCACTTAGTCAGTTAAATCTGTGTTAATTGAATTCCTGTCTTATTCTAGTCCTTCCATCAGCTGGGTCAAGAACTTTGCTTTCCCTGTGATGGAGTTAGCTTATATTGAATTTGAGAAGTAACTTCTAAATGGTCCTTATAATAGATTGCAGAGGCTGTGAGGACAAGCAGTCAAATTCTTGATTAGCTGTTCTGGCAGAGAAGAATAGCAATGAGTCAAAACTATGGACATTTTCCCAGGCAAGAATTTAGTGTTATTCCAAGGAGTTCTTTTTAAAGTCCTTTTCCCTGGTAGTAATAAGTAAAACAGCTTTTAAGCAGACAGAATACCCCTCTTAAAGTGAAATATGATGCTACAGGGTGGTGGTAAAAGAAAATACTATTTCTGGTTCAAGTCACATGTAACAGATCATGGCTGTTGAAGCCCTTTGTTGGTAGAATGAACCAGTATTGACTGCCTGGTTTCTCTTGCGGGTCATTAGCTTGTCAGTTAATTGGAAAGCTTGTGAGAGGCTTCTCTGTGACTGTTTTGTGGTAGATGGACGGCAACCCGGGAATAAACTTAGTTAAATGCTGTTCATAGCTGGTAACTATAGCTGGTTTGTACACAGTTTTGATTGCTACATGTGAATTGTATGATGGGCTAATCTCTAAAAGGGATAAGGGATTCCTATGGTGTTGCTCTGAAAGCTAACAAGGATTCGAAATAGGATGCTATTGTGAAATTCATACCATAAATAATACAAATACACTTGTGGGAGTCTGCATGAATGCTGTAACTATAACAAAAGGATTCCTTAGATTCAAGTCTGTAGTTAAGGTGACTATCGCTAGCTTGAGTCAAAACAATGATTTACTAATGATATTCTTTATTGATATGTGTCAGAGTAATACAAAATTCTCTTAACTATAGTTCCGCAAAATTCTCTTAAAACTATAGTTCTGCTGTCATTGAAATGGCAGTGTGTGATTCCTTATTTATTTTTCAGTGACTTGACAGATGCTCATAATAAAAGAAATTTAGGTATAAAGAGGTTGTTTTTTTTTTTCCCCATTCAGCATCTGGACTTGAAAGTCCGCATGGGCTTGTGCATCCTTGTTAGCAATAGGGACTCTACAACTGGGTCTGAGTTTGTAATGCTGTTTTGGATGTATGGTTTAAAAAGAAATTAAAAATTGATCTCTGTTCCTGTTAGCTGTGTGAGTTCTGCAGAGGAGTGAAATGTATGAACCTGAGGGGGCTTTCTGTGGGGAAGGTAAACAGGTAAGAGGAAAGGCAGGTGGAAGAGATTTGTTAAATAGAGGTGCCATTTTTATACTGTTGTTCTTCTGGCTATAACTGCACTTTACATTTTGTTATGGCCTGGGTCCATAGAGTTGAATTTTATAAGGCAGTTTCAGAACAATTGGGTCAGTCACCCATTATTCATTCAGTTACACCCCACAGCCTTGCTGCTCCCTGTTGACATCTGTGCACAAAGCCCAGCTCTTTTTTGCATAACCTGACCAGCTCAAATGCTGATTGTGGGAGCTGCTGAAAGTCACTGGGAGCGGAGAGCCTGAGAGAAGAAATGGCTAAATAGCTCATTCCCTGGGGCATGCCCAGAGGCGGGCAGGAAGCTGATAATGTCATCGTTTTGCGTGTAATATTTTGTGTTTTGCCCATATATTGCTGTAGAAAAGGGAGAAATCGGAGACAGCTGCGTGGGAAATGTTGTTAAACCCCTTTTATGTAGCCAGCCAGCTGTATGTGTTTGTTGCCTTACGCAGGCATTGACTCGCGCTGCCATGAGCTATTTCTGAGGGGACTGCCTCACCTGGAGTGGGAGGGATCCCCGCCTGCCGTGGCAATGCCGAGGTGCCTGGCCTTGCCGGGCCGCGCGCCGGAAAGTTGCGTGCCCCGTGAAGCAGGGCATTAGGGAAAGCAACGCAAATAGCCGTCTCGTTAAGGTGGTGAAATGATGCGCCGGACGGCTGAATTCTGCCCCTGAGGCCGCCTCTGCGCAGCTGGGCGAGAGCGGCCGGCCGGCCTGTCTGTAGGAGGTCGGTCCCCGAGAGCGAGTGCGACTGCACCTGCTTCGGGGTTCAGGCCTACGTAAACGCTGGCTCCTGACGCGGGGCTATGTGGGGGCTGTGCTTGGGGAATGGGAAGGAGCGAGTTGTCAAAAAAGAAAAGGGAAAAACACGGAGGTAGGCAGCAGCGGGGACTGCGTGCGTGTCAAACGGGCACTCCGTCTGAACGCGCTCTCTGAACAGCGGCGAGTCGCGTTTCTTCCACCTGTGAAATGAATACAATGCTGCCTTATCTTGCGAGAGTATCATTGAAGTAAATCCAGCCGTGTTTGTGAAATGTTTGGATGCTTTGGTGCTGAGCACTAAAAGAAAAGCTCAGAAATAAATTAATGGTTCTTTATTCGGGAGGAACGTCAGCGGTAGGTCGCGAAAGAAGTACGTTTTTTGCAACGCAGCTAAAAGGGAGTATTGAAAAGCTGCTGGTGGGGAGTGCTGACTGTCACGTACACTGAATTGAAGCTGTTTTCTTACAGAAAAGAAAATAGCTTGTGATAAAGTAATTGAATACTGTATAAAAATGTATGCCCGTGAAGTAAGAGGGAGGGAAGTATTAAAGCTGCAAAAATAATCTCTATTAAACTCCTAATGTTTGATTTTACTGGGATTTTTGAACTTCGTGTTAAAAATGTAATTTGTGAACTTACTTACAAGCACCAAAGGCATAGGTTTACACTAGGTTCTGTAATACCGAAGTAGTTAACCTACCTGTTTCCATATATGGAAGAAAACCTTGAATTTTTTCACGTATAAGTATGGACAATGCCTCAATTTCAGCCCACTGTTGAATTCATTTGGTAGAAATATTTTGTAGGTTTTTATTAAACTAAACAAACAGAGTAGTGATATTTCATATAAAATTACTGTGAGAATAAGTGACTGCAGTTGAACTTTTCTGGCAGAGTTGGAAACTGGGTTATAAGAGGATAGTTAACTGCAAACTCTTTGTGTTGGAAATGCCTTTGTATTAGGTGTTTGGATGGTAGCCCAGCAAAGCACCAGTCCTGGGCACTGCTGGGAACCTCTAAGACGATATGGTTACACAAATAATCATAATTGTGTTTCAGATGGTAAGTAAAATGCTTATAAACTCATTAATCAAGAACTGTAAAGCTAGTTTACAAACTGTTTTGCAAACAAACAGGATTAAGTGGGTAGAAATTGGGTGGAAAAAATGTTGGTTAGTCACTAGCAACATTGGAACCAAATACACAGATTTTTATCTTGCTATTGGTTCTTTTGTGTTAGTATGAGTCATCTTAAAGCCTGTGTGCTTCTATATGAAAATGTATCTTGCATAGCAGACCGTGATGAGCAGAGAAGGTCAACTCTATTTTTTTTTTTTTAATCTCTTCTAGCCTTCAGGAAAAAGAACAGTCGTTCAGCATGTCCATCAAAGAAACTACTGCCAAAGTAAGTACATGCCAGTTCTCAGTTTTTCAGAATGTTTAGAGAAGCAGGTAATAGCTTGCATCTTAATAAATTGTCTGTGTTTTAGGAAGTTGGTTTTGTGGTGTTTCTTCTAAACAGATTTTGCATGTAAATATTTTTAAACATGCACTCCAAAACCTGTCCCCCCCCCCTTATATTTGGACAGGCCGCAGAGATTATGCTCAAGGAAGCAGATGGAGTAATCTATTGTTTCTTGGCTTACATTTACTCGTGATCAGTCTTCTTGCTAGTCTCCATTTAGGACTCCTTAGCTTCATGAAATGAAAGTGAACTCTGGTCACAGCTGGATGTTTTTGCTCTTAATACAGAGCCTATTACTTTCCTAGCTGACTGGTTTTGTTGGTATGAAGGAAGAGGATAAATGAAGTACCTTTTTTCCCCTCACTTTCACTAATAATAAACTAGCAAACTAATTCTCACACCGTTTTAAAAATAATAAAAAAAGTGATGTGGCATATTTGACATACCTTTTGTTTCTAACCAGAGATATTAATACTTTTCCTTTAATTTTCCTATTCTAATTGGCTAATCTAAAATTGGCCTCCTTCCAAGAAAGAGAATACTAAAGTTTTCTTTTTGTTTCAGAATGGCTCAATGAGCCACAGAGCATCTTTGCTCTAGGAAAAAAGGTCAATATATTATAATATTATAATAA
>NW_010534007.1:0-31058 GCF_000687285.1 Phaethon lepturus
TGTCATCTGCAAATTAACTGAGGGAGCACTCGATTCCCTCATTCAGGTCATCGATAAAGATACTGAACAAGACAAGCCCCGGAACCGAGCCCTGGGGAACACCGCTTGTGACTGGCCACCAGCTGGATTTAGCGCCATTCACCACGACTCTCTGAGCTCAGCCATCCAGCCAGTTCTTTACCCAGCGAAGAGTACACCTGCCTAAGCCACAAGCCGCCAGTTTCTCCAGGAGAATGCTGTGGGAGACGCTGTCAAAGGCTTCACTAAAGTGCAGGTAGACAACATCCACAGCCTTTCTCTCATCCACTCGGTGGGTCACCTGGTCATAGAAGGAGATCAGGTTGGTCAAGCAGGACCTGCCTTTTGTGAACCCATGCTGGCTGGGCCTGATCCCTTGGTTGTCCTGCACATGGCCTGTGAGGAAACTTAGATGCATTCAGGTTCATACCTCTGGACCTATCAGAAGATCCTTAACTTCTCAGACCATGTCTGGAAATAGGATTTAGCTCTGGTTTTACCAAGTGAGAGTGTAGGCAGGCCTGCATGATAACATAGTATCTTTCTGCTAAACTAGAGCCTTAAAGCTATGTTGGCCTCCACTCAAGGAGACCTGGATCTTTCTGTCTGGTTATCAGGTATGTCTTCTTTTGTTTGAAAGGTCAGAAGACAAGGGCAGACAGCTAATATTTTGCTTTTAGTGGTTTGCAGTATTTCAAAGCATCAAGAGAACAATCTGTTAGTTCTCCAACTTTTCAATGAATAATGTAGAATCTCTTTCATCATTTCTCTCCCTCAAGCAATTGGTCTGAAATTATAGTGGTTGACAGAAAGAAAGAATTAGAGATGACAAGGAGAATGACCAAAGTGATCCAGAGGTAAAACTTTAAGTCTTGTCTGTAGTTCCCCCAACTGTAAATGGATCATTCAGTCAGAGGAATCGAACGTGTCCAAAATCCTGGATGCATCCCATCAGCTTCAGTAGATAAGGTGGGTAGTCACACCTGCCCAGTGGGCCAGCTAGGCTTGAACACACTGTGGATGAAGTAAGTAAACTCCAGAGCTATCACTTCCACATCAAATGCACCTATAATTACTTTATAGTACAACAACATCAGAGAACAAATTTAGTATTATTACCAACAGCAGTGCATGCTACACTTTAGCCATTGGACTGAATCCTGTAAATGTTCCACACGAGGAAATCTCATTAAAATTAATGGCAGTCTTTTTGGTATAAGCATATTTACTACTCTTTTATGGTTGACATTTTAAAAAGTATTTCAGTTAAGTTTTCCCATTCTTACTGTAGTTCAGTAGTAAGGATCCTTTTCTAAAACTGTTCACATGAAGGTGAGGAGTTAGAGGAATGTTTTAATAAATAAGATTTGCATAGCAACAGAATATTACAGAATTAAAAAACACAAATGGTGCCTGCTTTGTGTATTTAACAGCTAACCTAATTCATGTGCTTGTTCACCAGGCTAGCCTCTACTGTTGCAATCTCTTCTCTCATTTTCAATTAGTGACACTTAAGGTGCTTCTTTTCCCCATGCTACCTTTGCGTGGTTCTTTTGGGGTGCCTGGCAGAGTTTCAGGGTTGGTTCTGTGCTTCTTATACATCTGGAACATGGTTGAGAATAATTTTTATTTTTGGAGAATATCAATTAGCTGTACTGAAACTGCTCTTGAGGAATTGACATTTTCATGAATTTACTGTCCTCACACCAGAAATTAATTTCTGAAATAGTCCAGCCTCTTGTTTTCTTTTTTTTTTTTTTTTAATGAAGAATTTCAATGTTTTGGGTCAAAATGGCATTTCTTTGAAATTTTCAGTTCATGTAAAAAATGGTAAATCTTAAAAATTCCAGATTGAATAAAACCCTTATTTATTTTTTTTAATTGAGTTGATCCAATTCAACAATTTTATGATATCACCTGCCTGCCAAATTTGTGTGGCTTTTCCAATTTTAGAGTAATCAAATAGAAGATAATTTTATTATTATGCTTTTTAGAAATACTAAGAACTAAATTCTGCCTAATTTTTCACAAGACTATTGCGCGCTCTGCACAGAATTGCAATGACAGCTTCCCATTGCTTCAGTCTTTAAGCTCTATTTTTGTTTTAGGAATAACATAAGTCACAACTACTTGGCTTGCTTTCTCAGATGCATCATGTTGTACTTTTTCCTACCTGGGTAATTAATAGCCAGTGTACCCCAGTGAATTTGATTACTGCCAATGATTTTGAGACTAAAGAGTTTGTATCTGTCTCCTGCAGAACAGGTATTATATATATATATATAACAGGTATTATATATAGAACAGTTCTGAAAACCAAGTGACTTCAGGAGGATAAGAAGGTGGGTGGGAAACACATTTTCCAATCGATATAAACCCAAATATTTAAGTGGAACATGCACAAGGTCTCCTGAGAGATGTTTATATTACAGCTATAGGAGGAAATGCAAGAAGGCGAATACTTTAGCAGTGTTGAAACAATCCGTCACAGAACAGGCATGAGGATGTTGGCATACCTGCAGGTATCTCTTTCCTGCCTCCACTCGTAGATTTCCCAGGATCATCCTCCTCTATGCTATTGATTTCTGTGCTATTTCTTTGATAACTACAGGTATCTCGTGATACTCTGTCATTGCAGGTTTATAACCCTGCCATTTCAGCATGGCAGAGAGTTATATTAATGATGAGGGTGAAAGGAAAGGTAAATGTTTAATTGTATTGAATGGAATCCACCTCATATCTGATAAAATGGTGCTTCCTTGATCTGTGCTATTTATTCATAGCAGAGAGATATTTCCTAACTTTAACAGGCTTTAGCTGAATTTCTTCAATTTGTCCTGCCATACAACAGAAAACTGTGGTTTTTAGTCCCTGTGTGAGTATCAACATGTAATTTAACAATACTGTGCTTACTTCAACTAACTATTTACTTCCTTTCCTCATCATGAGCATCTACATTTTTCAGCAGCTCATTAGACTAGAAATAAGAACGTAAAGCAGTTGTGGTAACTTACATTTTTATTTTGTTATTATAAAAGGTGCAATGGCTTTTGTTTTCAAGGCTATGACTATAAATATGAAAAACATTTTCAGTCTGTGCTTTGCTAACATTTAAGGCTTGAGACAAAGTGGGCAAACACTTACCCATGTGGAGGCTGTGCACTGCTCAGCTTCTGCAGACTTGATTGTAAGTTTGGAATTTTTCTGGGGGATAAAAGAGTTGAAAACACATTTCCTTATGAACATCTCAGAAAACTTAAAACCCAGTATATGCTGGGAAAAGCATTTTCACTTTTTTAAAGATCTGATTAACAGGGGATGTAAAAGCATTTACTACTTTTCAGAGGCTTATATGGTATTTTCTTGGTTTTGCTGTTAAGGAAATCAAAGCAAATCAGATCCAAAAGCCTCTACACTTCACTATACACGAGATAAGTATTTAACTTCAAAGTGAACAATTCACCTTAGCCATTAAGTAAAACAAACCAAAGCAAAACAGTAAAGATAGTGAAGCACTGGAGTGGATTGCCTAAAGATGCGGTGTGCACATCCTTGGAGGCTTTGATTAGGCAAACATCTGTCAGTAATGATGCGACTAGACATGATCCCTCTGGGAGCAGGAGAATAGATGATCTTTTGAGGGCCCATATAGCCACATTTTTCCAACCTCTATGGCAAATATTGCTATTCCTAACTGTGACGCACCTCAGCATACAAACTTGAAAACCCAGTGTACTGGGCACAAAGTAATTTAAAATAGTTGAGGGAGTTTTGTGTTTTAAAGCCCACGTCTAGGCATCTAACATAGTTATTGGAAGCGATTTAGGTCTGTAAGCCTAAACTATGTTTTTCAAATCTCTCCTTCAGCTGCAGCTTAGCTTTAGAGTATCTAACCTAAATATCAACAGTCCCCGTAGCACCTCGGCTTTGTCTGCTGTGTGTGCTCAGACGCTTTTCTGCACCGGTGGCGCGTGGCAGCGCGGTCAGCCTGTCCCCAGTGCCTGCTGTGTACCGCAGGCAAGGTGCTCCCCCTCGTCCTGTGTGGCTGGTACTATCATGCCGTGCTTGCCAGCTCAGGCTCAGCACAAGGTATGGTGCTACAAGCTGTTTCTACACATAAACTAGCCAGAGATGAAGATGTGTTGTTGCTCTGCTGAGAGAAACAAATAAAATATTTATGGCTCTGAACAGCACAGCAAAGAGTGGAGGGTCAAGCTGTTGCCAGGCAAAGTGCGAGAGGGGTCGGTGCTCTAGATGTTCTTCTGATGAAGGATGATGTGTTTGTACATCAGAGTGATACCAAAAATACGTGACTTGCTAGCGATCAAACTGCCACCTTCTCCAGGCAACAGTCTGAAGGATCTGGCCGTACTTGACACTTGCTCAACGCTCCCCACTGCGAGGTAATGCGTGGGGGGTAGCGGGTGCCGGAGAGACTAGTGGGGGAGGGCTGGTCGCTGGATGGAGGGGGGCACGTTACGCACCGACAGGCGTGGGGCAGCACGAAGGACTGCCCGTGCTGGGGGGACGGGAGCGTAGCCTGGGAGGGCACTGTGGAAGGGGGATGTAACAGCAGAGGGAGAAATGTCCATCCTCTGCAACTCTTTCTGCTGCAGCCTTTGACATGGGATACTCCTCTCATACCTCCCTAAATTAACAAAGAGCACAGAGGTTTTTTTTTCCCAACTGGAAGTTCTTCACAGAACTAATACAATTTGTGTACTTCTTAAAGGACCAGAGGGGCCTCCTCCTAACAGAACAGGTTCCTAACAACGCTGGTACAGTGCAGCTGCAGTGATTCATTTCCAGCTAACTAGCTCCAACGCTGGGAGCGGTGTCAGCCCGGATCTTATCAGGGAAGCATTCCTGAAGGGCAAATGGCTGGGCTGTTTGCTAGTGCTGAGCTCCATGCTGTCGCTGGTAAACTGTTGCCAACTCCTGAATTGATTAATTTAAGGCGAGCTCGGGTACAGCTGCACTATGGCCATAGTGCAGTGAGTAGCATGAAGATATAAACTGAAGGGTAGATTCCCTCACTAAATGCAAACAGGGCCAGTTGACTGCTAGGTGGAAAGCAACCAGCAACACATCCATTAAATACCTGTATGCCTCTCTAAACATTCAACTGGAACTTATTAAACATACTGAAATTATTAGAGCAAGTACTGTGTACTTGGATAAGAGAAACAAACAAGATGTAATTTCCCACTCTGTTGAGAAAATCAAGTAATAATTTGAACTTTTCATTTTCTTATCATACTTAAAATCTCTTTGACATGGCAGGAGCTAGGGCAATGATAGATAGCAGAAGCTTTACCTTAGGAAAACTGCTCTCAGATCTTCCCCTCTCAAATATGCTGTTAGCTCCTAAAACCACCCATGGCCATTACTTGCTTCTTAGGTACTTAAGGTTATACAGACCATAATATGCTTAGGATACCTTATTTTATCTGTCAGATGGTAAATCTAATTTTAACATTAACATAATGCATTAGTATAAAAACTTGACCTTCTGTCTCAAAATGTAAGATGTCAAAACTCTGATTGCACTAATAACTTTTAAGGACATTGGCTACTTAAATATCTTTATTACCTTGGCTATACATGCTTCAAACTGACATATTAACACATTACTGGTTTTATTGTATTATTATCCCATTAATAAAACTATAAGCCCTCTCTTATGTTGAAGTCCTACATTTATGTCTGTTATATAAACCCACAAAACTCTTAACAAGATAGACCTTTCAGGAGCTAATTGGTCTTTTATTTGCAGTGATAAGACTGGGATTCATACCCCCAAGGTTCATAGGTGGGATTCATCTCCCATTTTAGACATTTTATGCTATTCTATGCAATCAGGTGTTTGTCAGTATTCTGGCATTTCTATCACGTTTGTTGTCTGTATCCACCAGGTTTTCAAAGGTCCCTAAAGTCAATGGCATTCCTTCACACACATGAGATTTTTCACACATCATGCTCACATCTGTGTGTCTAAACACTAACTGTTGCCCAAGCATCACTGCAAGATGTCTCTTGTATGCCAAATTCTTGCCTTTGTCATCTATCGAGCTCTTATGTTCACAGAATCACAGAATCATTAAGGTTGGAAAAGACCTTTAAGATCATCAAGTCCAACCATCAATGCAACACCACCATGCCCACTAAACCATGTCCTGAAGTGCCATGTCTCCACCTTTTCTGAACGCTTCCAGTGATGGTGACTCCACCACCTCCCTGGGTAGCCTGTTCCAATGCTTGACCACTCTCTCCATAAAGAATTTTTTCCTAATATCTAGTCTAAATCTCCCCTTGTGCAACTTGAGGCCATTTCCTCTCATCCTATTGCTGTGTCTGGACCATGACTAGCTCATGCTGACATATTTAAATTACAAAGACCTGGAAGAGAGAACAAGACTTTAGCCTTGATAACAAAGCACCAACCTTGGATGCACAGTTGTCCTTCTGGACTGTAGCCATTAGTACAGGTGAAGGAAAATAGGAGACAAGGATTTCTCTTACGTTACGTAGTCATGTCCCTCAAGGTAAGCAATGAAATAAGGATCTTGTTCACTTGCTGCTGCCAGCACTGATGCCTACTGGCTAGCCTCAACGAGTCAATGCCCTCCTGAATCTCTGGGATATTTGTGGGTGCTTAAGGAATGGTGAGTAATTCATTAACTTCTCCATGGACATCAGAATGTGAATCCAGATCACTGGATGACTGCTATAGTTCAGCTGGTAATCTCAGGTTCAGATTCCCCAAAGCAATGTCAACATCCATCAATGGGTTAGTGTCACAAATACACATGATACACCTCTCTCAGGCTGCTCTTGACTGCTCTTTTGACACTGGGATCAGAGTATAAACCACACTGCCTTTTTCTTTTGTCCTTTATTTTTCACTGAAAATTAGGGCTTCTGTCTCAGCCTCTGATTCCTTCTGTGTTCTCTAGAGCTTTTAGCGCCTAGGAAGAGACACATCTCTGGAGGGAAATACATGTCACCTGCCGTAGGTAAGAAACCTAATGTGTAGCCACCTTGGATTCCTAGAACATGCTCTTCAGAGGCACCAGATATCCCATATGCCCAGTTGCCTGCAGTGCAGCCTGTCGTCTGAAAAACAAGCATTTCAGATTGGACCTAAAAGTTTTCCGCCATGTGTCTGAAAGCTTTACAATGGTATTTAAGGATATCTGTAGGAACAACAGCTTTGGTCATGTGTAGTGTCGTGTCTCTGTCCTAAGCATAAATACATGAGAACTTGTAGGAAAGAATGGAATTATCTCATAACACAAACTGACGCTGAAACAAGTCAGCCCAGGGAAATGGCGAACATTTCAAAATTATAAGCAGCTATATTAAAACAATAATATATGTTTAAATGTTTCTGTTTTGCTTATTAAATGTTACTCTTTGTGTATGCCAAGAATAATAAGTTATCTTGGTTTCAAAATAGGAAAAAAATTTCTGTTTTAAAGCAGCAACCAAAAACGTAGGATATTCGTTTTTTTGATCTGACTGCCTATGTGATGTGTTTTTGTAGAATTATTATAGTGGGGATTGGATTGCTTATTAGATGAATAGCTTTGTATCCAGTGATTTTGTAAACTCATCTCATTCATCTTTTGAATAATTACTACGTTTGTAAATAAGCAGCAAGATTAATAAAATATAAATTGGAGGGGAAAACAAGATACATCACAAAGATAAAATAACAAAAACCATATTTATAGTCCCTTTTAAGGAAGGGTTTCTGCCTACAGATTTAATCTTTAATTAAATTTATATATTTTATTTATAGTTCCTTTTATTATTTTTTCCAGAACATGCTGACACAGGAGTGGTTTTGCTAACAGAATCTATGGTATTGCTATAATAAATACTATGGCAAAAATTCCCTCTGGACTATTTCCCTAAGCGTTAGCATTTTGAGAGTGCATTTGGGTTTGGCCACCATGAATTCATGCATTGTATATTTGATTGTAAAAACATCATTGTTAAAATATACGGCCTTAATGGGTCTTGAACTGGCACAGAAAAAACAAATACAGAGCTAACAAACAAGGAGAGAAATATATGTATTTTGGCATAGAGCAGAGCTGCAGCCAGTGGCTCACCAAACTTGTATTGTCCAGTGATTGAAATGATGTTTCTTAGGTTTTTTTGTTGGGTTTTTTGTTTGTTTGTTTGTTTGTAATTAAGTCAGTTGCTTGCTTGCTTGCTAGGATTGTCTCAGATTTGTCTCTGCCATTGTTACCTCTTTTCCACCATCAGCTATGAAGATACTTAAGTGAAGCAAGGTTTGGGGCTAAGGAAGGTACAGGAAGAGGCTATTTTTGAAAAAGGAAAAAAAGTTAACTTGCCTTTGTCTCTGAAAAGCCAAACGCCGAGGAAGAAATTGTTCCTTGATGCCAGACAGCAGACTAGGCTGAGATTCATAAGCAGCTTTATGTGCTATGTGGTTACCTCATTTAACAAATGTACATAAACAGATAGAGTAAGTAACGTCTCCGGACTCCTGTAACTATTTTCTTCTTCACTGGGGAGCTTCTCTGTAAGGACCCAGATGACTACTGTTCCTGGACAGACGGATGATGAGGGTGGCGGAATGCGATATATGTTAGGAGAAGGGGCAGATTTATCTTGTACATTGTTGTGATCCATCCCTCCTTACAGGACAAACATTTTGAACAGATAAAATATGAGAGAGACAGACGGTAATGGCTGAAAACAAAGGACTAGTGTTTCAGAGAGTGATGCTGAGAACAAAAGGGAATTTTGATGAAGGTGCAGATTGCTTGATTTTGGGAGAGTTTATTACAGTGGAACAGAGGTAAGAGGCAGTAAGCAAAGGATAGTAATGTCTCAGATTGGAAGGAGTCCATGGAACACACTACTAAACTTCCCCTTTTCCTTCCCAAAAAATTCCACTACCAAAGGACAGTTTTGGAATAGAACCCCAAATGAATTGGGAAAAAGTAAAATTGCATAGGGCTCCATGTAAATTTGTTGTACAGAGAGACAAAAGAGAGACAGTCTCATTCTGTCTTGATAGAATGAATAAGTGTTGATCAAATGTTGATCAAAGTTGTAACATCAAGAGATTTTACGAGTAGGTTTTGAATACAGTCAAAATACTAACACACTTCTCAAACAGCACAGTTTAAATGCAGGCTTCCCTCTTCTAGGTGGTAACAAAAAAGAGAATTGCTTTGGATAAGCAATGTTTTCCAGCCAAGCAGGATGCTTTCCAAGGCACTAACTTTCTTTTGTCTTCCAGAAAGCAGTTTCTTAACTGCCATTTCAACTCTCTTTAACCCAGTCACCTATAGTGTGGTAGAAAAATACCTTAATTTACCACAGCTGACTAAGAGTACTAAAACTGGTATCATATCCCTGCACTTAGTGCAAACAGCTGTGAATTTTCTTTAACAGCAAGACAGAAAGAGGGGAAAAAAACCCAGAAAGTGAACTAAAACTTTCCTATCAATGTGTGTTTCAGGTGACATGAAATCTGTACAACTGGAATCTGAGGAAGTCAAAGAAAAGGTGATGGATGCTTTAGACATGGTTGATCTTGATGTGAGAAGAGTAGGTTAGACGTTTTCATGATCTTCCAGGTCTATTTTTTACAGTTCTACAGAATGATGGTTAAATATAGCCACTGATGTGCTTGGAAATCCTGTTAAGGTGGCAATACGGTTGATATGAGGGCTTGTTTTGATTGTTTTTGTTGTTTTTATTATCTGCTTGTAATTCTCAATACTAAACGTATCAAGTTATCTGCAATAGTTTCAGCAGTGTTTTATGATACTGTATGACACGTTTTTAATAGTTCTGAAAACATAACAGATAAGGAAGAAGAAAATAGTACTTTTCTTGAATCCGAAAAATACTGGGGAGATGTGAAGCATGCAATACTTGGTGGTGCAGTAATTAGAGACAGAGATCTGCCTACAGATTTCTTTTTCCCCCTTTACTGATGTAATGTCTGAATTTAAGATATTTCATTGACTGTATCTTGGAAGAAAACTTAAGTGTGCTTTGTCAAGATGGGGAAAGAATCTGGGCAGATTATTAAAAAAAGTGTCAAAGCACAGTTGGATAATATCAGGATCAAAGTGACAGACAAAGAGACAAAAAGGAGAGCCAGAAAGTGGAGAAGAAAGGAGCAGGATTTCACTCTTAATTCCATCGGGGACACTCCCTGGCATAGTTCAGGGATGATCCATATGAATAGAAAAATAGAATGACTAAACAGAGCCTGCACTCGAAACTAAACTCATCTCATTCAGACACTTTGAACAAAAAGCCATGTTCAGAGGTGGGCTGGAGGTATGTGCTGGGAGCACTAGCACACAAATCTCTGACCCAGCTGCGTACCACCACCTGACTCATCTACCTTTGAAGCAACTACAGTTAACCCCAGGGTCCTCCCAGGAAAGCCACAGTGTCACCTATTAGGACCTGTAGGAGCCAGAGTGCATGAAGACACATCCCAGAGAAGAGAAATCCCTGAAGAAGAGAACAGGTTCACATTGGAAAACATTTGGTAAGCTGAACTGTATAGCTCTGCAGGATGAAACCATGCTTTTCTCTTAAGCCTTCACAGGAACTCTCTGGTTGTTCCTTGTTGTGAAGCAGCCATTTGAGGGTCAGATGAAGTAAGCTCTTAATGAGTGTCCTCTGTTAACTATGGGGGACCTGAGCAGACATAAAGAAAGAAATTTTAAGAAAAATGTTGCTTTGGGAAAAACAGTGGTGGCATAATTCATTTTTGCAATGAGAAAAATGGAGCTGTTAAGCAGCCTTTACCTTGCCTTGACTTATTGTAACCTTCCATGTGTTTTGGTCAAAGTTCATGGAAATTGATATATTTCTGGATTTTTTGATGGACTGGCATTTCCTAATGGGAAAAAAAATGATTTTATCAGAAAGCACCATCAACTCTTGTGGGAAATACTTAATTTTTTCTATATAGCAGGGATTTTATTATGTGTTTTATTGTTATATAGGAACAATAGCAAAACTTTAAGTGTTTTCAGTTGAGAGTGCTGGCCTCCCACATTTTCTTTTTAAATCCAAGCTACCACAGACTGGTCCTCTGAAACACTGTGCTTGTTCCTTTTTGCCTTATTTAGGTTTAAGAAGCATTTGTCAAGCAGGCAACTCAATGCTACCTCTTGCTGATGGCAAGTATTGTCTGCAGGTTTTGCTTTCCTGCTATGCACAGTGACAGTACTGAACCTTCACCCTAATGGTAACTTGACTGACAGCAGTGGAGAAAAAGATCTATACAACTAAATAAAATATTTGAAAAGAAATACACCCAAGTCTGGATACTTGAGAAGGGGAAGAAATAGCAAAACATTGCTAGATTTATGAGGGGCCATTAGGGGCATTGTACAGGTTTGCATGAGCAGTTATATAATTTAGTGACTCTCATGTGATATTCTGCATTATATTTACAGTAGAGACAGAGAGTGAACGGCACCCAATTGTACTAAATAGAACTACTTTTTATCAAGGATTGCTGGTGACAATATTAGTCCAACAGCTTGTGCATGTCATCAGAACTCAGAGGCAAAAAATATAGCACTCTTTGGGTGTATTTTATTATTTCACAATGATTGGATAGCATGACACCTAATGAAAATTTACATTAGGCAGACAGCTAGTGTAAATTTCACACTTTCCAGTCTTATATGCTCTCTTGGCTGGCTCGGTATACTTGTTCTGATATTTTACAAAATATAATTTTTGGCTAATTTTTATGAAATTAAAACCTCTAAGGAGTTTAGAAATATTTTTCATCAGGAAAATAATTAATAATAACACTAAGAATGCATTGTTTGCTTTAAAGTCAGTAGGAGTTTTTTATCATTAACAGGTTCAGAGCAATGGTTCAGAGAAATGGTAAATGATTACTTAGACTCTGAGTCTACAAAGAGTGATATACTTGCTTAAATTTATACAAGCAACTAATCTTGCTAGAAATCTTCCTAAACCTGAGCACATATGTAAGCATTTGAAGAAGAAGCCCTCAGTTTGGTTACATCTGACTCATCTGAAATTAATAAAAATAGGTTCTTGAACTTTTTCCTGAAATTTAAAAGTCCCTGTGAGTACTGAATGAAATTTAAGGTTAATTCTCATTTTAGATGAAAATAGCTTGGCCTTCCTTAATTAGAATAGTGTTTTGTTTTCAAAATAATTTTAATGGAAAGCGTTAGGGAGTTTTAATGGAACGTGCTTTCTAATAAACAGCAGTAACATTGTGATTTTATAGTGCCTCATGAATATTTTATTCTCACATCACCCTAAGTAGAGTGGTATTGTTGTGCTTGTTTTGCAGAGAGGAGGCTAAAATAGAGACTGTGTGAGTTGTGAAAATGAAAATATTGAGTAGAGTCCACAGTGCTAATGGCTATTCACAGACTTATTCTCACAGATCAATCTCTTCTCCAATACTTATTAGCCATGTTCCTTTGGATATACTTTTATGACTGACAACTAATGCCTGTGATGAAGATAACTATACCTTTAATTTGACAAGCTAGTCCTGGTTAGAAAATTCTTACTCATAGCCTCACTTTCTCATTGTTTTAAACAGGGCTTAAAAATGTGCTCAAAGCCAACTCTATGCTTATGTGCTTTGTGACCGAGGTCCTATTTAAGTACTGGAGATGAAATCTGCTAGACAAAGAGGCATGGTTTTTTTTCTGAGTGGAGACAAACAAACCTCATGTTCATCTGGGCACAGACATTTGCCAGACAGATTAATGTAAATGTATGCAAAATGATTATTTGAATATCCATTTTCTGTCGCATGGTAATAAAAACAGAATTCAGATCTCTTGTGTTTTTTCTGTTTGAGAGAAAAGACATTCCTGTTGTCTTAAATTCATGTGTTTTATGCTAAAATGCTGATAAATTCTGTATCTGAAATATTTTTTGTGCCTGTTTTCAAACTCTGAAACTGTTATGAGCCAAAGGCTGAATTGAGAATTCTGAACAGTGCATATATTTTGCTGTTTCACACAAATCTTTCACTATAGTATATGAGATTTTATAATGAAAATTATCTGTTTGTATACAAATTTTTCATATTGGTTACTTCACAACAATCCTACTCTAAACCTGAACAATTACTCTGATGAAAAAATAAATAAAAACACGTCAGATAATTTGGAAATAAATGTATGCACAGAGTGGTTTTTTTCCTTCCACTGAAAACTTCAATTAAACTGAGATTTATAATAATTGTCAGTATGCTTGACCAATGTTAAAATTAACAGATGGTTGTTGTACCAAAAGAGACTATTTCAAGCAAATAATTCCTCTTAAAATATTAAAAAGCACATTTTTCAGTTTATACTGTTGGAGGTTATGGTGGCATGTTTGATTAATGAGCTGTTTTATTGGTGATGCAAATAATGTGTAATGTCATAAGACCCATATGTTGTAGATTAGAGAGGTATTAAACTTACCTTGGCACAAAGTGAAAAATCTAAAATATCCCTCTGGTAAAATACATCATTTTAGAGGAAAAAGACATATTGGCATTGCTTGTATTTATGCTTTTGATAAATTATATGTCGTGTTTACTTAGTTTTAGTATCCAATCAAAATCTATTCTTTTTCATACTTTTGTTTCTCTTTATTTGTCAGGTTCTTCCTTCAAGCTGTGTTTGCAATGGTCAGCAACTGTGTGTGAAATGAGACTGTATGTCACCTGCAAGTTATAAACAAAGACATAGAAGATGATGACAGTGTCTAATTTTTCATAAAATAGTCTCAGTATTTATTGCCATTTACCTAGAATGGTGTAAAACGCGACAGAATGAGGAAGACATATACATGCAAGAAAGTGCTGTGAGAAGGATTCTCAGCAAAGCCCCAAGCCACGTACCAAAATGTCACCCAATTCCACATTGCATGGGAAACCTGAGCCACAGGTCAGTGTCTATTTAAAGATTCACTGAGATTCTGGGACCTTTGGGCAAAATTTTTTTGAGAAATGATGGCCTGACTTATGAATCTAGCTGGAAGATGTCTAGAAAAATCCCCAGTTAACCCAGAAATGGATGAAACTCATTGTTTTAGGCTGAATTTTACTTTGAGGTTTTGAATTCTGTTGACACTGAATGGTAGACTGAGACTCAGAAGGTACACTGGAGCTTTGCGTGCACTGTAATGAAATGAAACTCTAAAGTTTCACGTTATTGTCTGCAGTTCTATACCTGACCCAGAGCAAAATCTGTCTCTCAGAAATATTCGTCTATTTGTTCCAGGGCCAAAAATGGCTACTATTTCTGGTGATGAAATTCCAAACTAGAACTACCCCTCAGAGGAACACAACTATCTCCTCTTCAAATTTCACCATTTCCGTGCCGTAAAGTAAGCCTGATCCTTCTTCCTTTGTTTTTCCACAAATTTCTGTTGGCTTTTGTAACCTGGGAAACACTTCCTTACTGATTATGACCACCCCAGGTGGAATGTCTTCTACCACTACTACACTGGGACTTTCAACCACAAATGTTGGGCACATGCAACTATGCAGCCTAATTCTAGAATTTTTGCTCAGAAGCATGTGAAAACAACCAGCCATCTCTCCTTATTCAGAGCAAAATGTAAACAGATGAGATTTCCTCCAGAAAAAGTCACTTCTGAATGAAGAGGAAATAGACTTAAAATCTTTAATGTACCTCATCAATATTTTTACACTTACGTTATTCTCCGGTACTGTGATCACGAAAAAAAGAGCACTAGAAAAGCTGACAGTTTTGATCCAATAACTACAGTGGTCTTTCTTCAAGGACAAGAACAGTGTACCAAAATTTAGCCTGTGGATTCAGATAAAAATGAGACCTTCAATAAAGGCATCAACAGCTTATCCCACAGAGACATAAATAATGCCCACTTTGCTGTCTTGGTCAGCAGCATCCCAAGGAGGAAATCCCTTCAGGGTCTACAGGGGAGATGACTGCTCTTGTCTCACATTCCCTCTGAGGCTGTATAACAGTTACCTTCTCCTGAGATCTATTGGCAAAAGTTGTCCTGTGCCCTAGCTGTTCCAGGCAAAGAAATTGTTGGGTGGTACAATCTTGGGCTGAATTCAGTCCCTTAAAATTTCTTTCTTCCAGGAGTGCTGGTTCCACCACTCTCTTTACAGCACACACTCATCTGGAAATGATCATCTTGCAAACACTTATGCCTGTGCTGCACTGTACTATAGTAGGTTGTTTCAAGGAAATCAGTGGGTCTGTTTGAAAGATTAAGAATGTGTGTAAGTGTTGACAGGATTTGGACCCTAGTCACCATGAGAGGATGCTAAAATACCACAGTGCTAGTGGTGGTGCAGATTGCAGAGAGAAAGGGCTTCCTTAGCCAGGGATCCTGCTTTCATGCAAATGTGCCTAAAAAAAATAAAATAAAAAAAAAAAGAAGAAACATACTGAAAATGTATTTTATGGTAAGTAGACCTTTCTCCCTAGGATGCCCCTCATCATTTTCCAGAAGGATCCAGCCTTGCATTAAGCACAGGATTAGTTTTCTCATCTTGGTAGCATTGTGACAGTTTAAAAAAAATCTTTCATAACTAATGTAGCCTCCATACATTACAGAGTGATCATGTCAAAAGAATAGACATTGACAGATTTGAAATAATTATGTAAATTTACCTAGGGTCCTATTTAAATGCACATTTTTCAGACTTACAATCAAAAGAAGGAAAACACCCTCAACCAAACCTCAGTGATTGCCGAGGAAGCTATACCTACATGCTTACATTAAACCTAGCACAATATGCTATAAAAACCTCATTACACATCCAAGCTGTCTTTGTATCAGCATTAAATGCACTTCCATACACATTCTGTAAATTACACACTTATAAATTACTCATTTATAATAGGTGCTGGCTGATGGCTACAGTGAAAATTGTATATTTTTTTTAAAACTTCTTGTTTTTTTTAATGTGTTCTTTGCTTATCTGAGCACCTGATGAACTGCTTGTTAATGGAAGGCAAAAAAAAGATATAAGGAAGTGCTGATGATACACCCCCTTTTTCATTATTAACTCTACAATAACCAACTATGCCTCAAACTGGAAATTTAAAGTGGCAGACATGATCATCTCTTTCTCTGGCATATTTCTGCTGGATTTAGCATTGAATAGTTATTAATAGGTCGATAACGTAATACTCAGAAATCCTGTTACAATAGCTTAGAAGATCAAAAGACATCATACTGCTTGCTTCATGAGGAATCATAACATTCCTTTAACAGGAATATTAATCTTATCCTTATCTACAAGATACCTTCCTGTATGATTCATCATACTTCACCCAGATCCTCTGGTCCGCCTGTAAAAAATCTGGCCTTCAAAATGATCCATCTACCAGGACACCCCCTTCTGCAGCTACCCTTGAGCTAGTCTGTCAAAACTATGAGAAAGATGCCACAATATCACCCCATTTTGGGAGTCCACTCCAGTATATGCCATTGCCACCTCTTCGTTGCTCTAATTTTTTTTTTTTTTTTTTTTTTTTTTTTTGTGTTAGTGACTTCTTTGGAAGTGTCGTTTTTTTTTTTTTTTTTTTTTTTTTTTTTTTTTTTTTTTGTATGATATGCTGGCTTTGAGAAATGCTTGTTCTGTCCCTCTCAGCCATTAGGACATGCCTCTGTGACGCATCTCAGCTGTACCAATGCAACTACACAAGATGCTGTAGACTCAGTCACTGAAATGATTAAAGACCTGTGACTGCTGTGGGGAGAGGGAAGAATTTAGGAGAATATGAACTTGTGAATCTGGATTCACCACCAGAGCAATGCAGACTGACTAGCTGCTTCTTCTCTGTCTTCTGAATGCAAATGTGATACTTATGTTTCATCAGGGAAGGGTGGATTGGTGATTCTCATGCTGTTCAATACACTTCATGGGCAGTTACAACAATCTTAGGCGTAGGAATAGATACGTGTAGAATTCAGGATAGAATCATATAATCATAGAATGGTTTGGGCTGGAAGGGACCTTTAAAGATCATCTAGTTCCAACCCCTCTGCTGTGAGCAGGAACATGTTTCACTAGATCGGGAGTACCTAATTTGGGTGCATATGTATGCACACACAAATGCGTAGTCTTCAGAAGACTCTTAATAAAGACTCTGCATAAGAAAGCTGAAATTCTGCTGCCACAGCCATCAGTAAATCACATACTCTCTGAGATAACGAATGCCACTCACTTGAATGGTGTCTAGATCAAACTCAGGATGCCATGCCATGCAATTCAAAAGTCTCTGATGTTGTAAGATTCTAAAAGCAGAAGATTCTGTAACAAAGAACAAAAGAAGGTATTATTTCACATAAGACTAATTTCATGTGTCATAGCCCATTTATATGATATGATGGGAAGATTGATTAAAATGAGAAACTTTCACATTTTTAGTCCAGAAAAACCTACCATCTCCAAGCTAACCTCACCTCCTGGATAATGCAGGCACCAGAATGTCACCCAATAAATCTCACATTGGGATCATAAGCTGTGGCTGAGATACAGCTATATTTTTGACCTTGATTTAAATATTCATATCATAGAGAAACTACCACCTTCCTTGGTCTTGTTCCAGTGCCTGATTAGTTTTGCTACTTGCCAATTTTGTTGTTTTTCAGCTTGGTTATGTTTCTAGTCAGGCACTATCATGTGGTAACAAAGATGTTTATAGACAATAATGAAGTCTTCAGGAATGAATTTTTGAGGTGATTTGAACTCCTTAGGCCTTTCATTGTGAGGGATGAACCCCTCTGAAATATTTACAGAATTCTCCTAAATCGAAGGAGGCATAGGAGAAGGAGAAAAGGAAGTCTGTACATCACCATGTACTAAAGAGAAAAAAATAAAGTAGAGAAAATGCTCAAGGAGAAAGCTAGTCAAAGAGAAGATGAAGGAAGATGGAATGAATCATGGAAGTCTGAGGAGCTTGTATGTGAGGTAGAACTGTATGTTTTTCAAGGACCCACTTTCTGTGTGTTTTTTATTTGTTTTGATTTTTATGCAACTCTGTTTGTATGACCTGAGAATTTGTGACCCATAAATAATTTTAGCAGGAGGCATTTCTTAGAATGACCTTTTTTCTCACAAATTGGTGGAGAAAGCAAAAGTCAAATTTATATTTGAACTTTTTGACTTGGAAATTGGATTAAAAATTTATATGTATACACTAGAAAAACAGAAACATGCAGTGTGATTTATGTCTCTCACCAGAAGCCTTGTGCTGCCTTTTCAGTGTTTCAGTTTCAGTTCCAAACAAAGTGTTTGGAAAGCAAAGATGCACCAAACCAACATAAAATCCAAATTAGCAAGATTGTTTCAAACAGATCAAAAAGTAACCTGCAGTTAGAGTTAGGATTTGCTGGAAACGTCAAGGTTTTCGTTTGACCCTAGTGTCCACCAATAATGAACTGCAACTTTTGGAAATGTGCCCCAGTATTCTTTGCACCATTTGTGTAAAACCTGAGATGACTTATCTAGGGCTATATTTGTCTGAGTTATTCCCCATTTGTGATCATGTATCTTTAAGTAATGTTTTCTGGACTTTATAATTCTCATATAGACAGAGGGTTCTTGAAAGAGCAGGCTAGTGTTCAGATCTGGGACTGCCCCAGTCAGACCTTTACAGTTTGATGTTTGTACTGTAAAATCCAGATGCTTTGCTTTTATTATGCAATTTATATTGGACATTTGCTGCAATAGACTCTCACACCCTCCACTCCCACTTTTATGTTCATATTGAGAATGACTCTATTTTTGCTTTAAATGTGTCCAGCTACACAGCCTCTAGTTATTGTCTCAGTTCTCTTTTTATTGCTGCATTCAATCATTCCTTCTCACAAACATTCTCTTTTGCAACCTACCTTTGAATTACATCTCTCTATCCCAGTCATTGGCACTAATTTTCTAGCAAAATTTATTTAATTCTTACCTAGTAAGCATCAGAAACAAAATTTAATGGATTTTTTTTCCCCTCTGTCTGCGTGCATGTGGTGGTGGCTGGGGGGAAGGGGTGTTTTTTAAGGTGCCTTTTGTAAAATGAATGGATTTTTGTAGCTCCTCCACTGGGGGTTCTTTGTGTTTCTCAGGTCACTGATGGAGAGACTGGAGAAAACTGATTGAAAAATAAATTCAGAAGCTCTCCATTCTCTATAAGAACTGCAGCAGCATTACAGAGACAGTAAGTGATACTCTCTGATGATCAGTTCAGTCAGAGAGTGACGATAATGTATTTGCACCTTGACTCCTGTTCTATAATTTTATCACATGGGAACATAAGAAAAGTTTTTCTTATTTTAAGTAAAACAAGAGAATTAAAAATATGTACATTTTCATCCTTGTTTCATATTATACTAAAGCAAACCACATTTTTTGCGCATGTTTTCTCCAAGATTCAGAGTGTAACACAGCCATTTTCTCCTCTGAGTAGAGGTAATACCTTTGTGACAGCCCCCCCTTCCCTGATTCCTATTAGCTCTATTTGTTATAGTTTATGATTAATGAAACCTCATGAAACATGTAAAGTACCCATTTTAACTAATGAAACTGGGGCCCGAGTAGGCTGTGTGGCTGTATTTCACTATTTCAATGAAGGTTAGAACTGAATAAACCTTGTTCACTGCTTCCTCTATATATTGACAATATTCTTTCCAACACCTGAGTAAAACTTGATTTAGGGGACATTTCTTCCCAAAGTTCGCTCAAATGATTAATGTGAAGCTAATTATTGAACCTTTATGGTAAGAAAGTTAAGATTTCAAATTTTCTTGTTTTATTCCCTGGTTTAGGATTAATTTATCTGTTTAAATAACTTGGTTGCTTTTTATGAAAAGACATTCATTTTGAGATGGATATGGTGAATGCGATTTAAAAGATACTGATAAAAACTAAAGACTGTAGTGATGATTTGCTGTGATTGTGCTAAGAATAACTTTTTTATAAGAACATAATACTATGCATTTTCCCAAAGGTAGTCAGATTCAAATTTTATTCAGAAGAAATATTTTACTTGTAAAGTCCAAGAATGGTTAAGTTCTTTAACTGGTGTAAATCAGTTTATAATACTCAGCTTCAGTGAAGCTTATATCTATTTGCAACTGTTGAGGATTTGCCCAGTTATGTTTACAGGGGTGAATAAACAGTACTTTTAGGGGGTTCAGAATCTTTGTTTAGGAATTTTATTTAGGAACCAACTGACCTGAAGCTTTGGTAGTGGCACAGAGAGCATTTTAGGCTCAGATTATAATCAAATGCAGTTTGAGATTTTAAAAATTGAAAGCTACCTGTTGATGCTTGTTTGATGATCCTGATGTAGTGAGCTGGGGATCATAGGTCAGTTCTTATGAACGAGCATGTATTTCAAACCATGGGATCACTGTTACAGTTTGGAAACATAGTCTCTGTACAGAACATGTGATTTTGCTAAAAAGGAGACCAAATTTGATCTGTCTACAGGTTCCCCTCATCTGACTATCCCCAAAGAAAAAAATTAAGACTTCATAGGGTTGGCAAGAGCTTTGTGAAAAATTATCTTTTCACTTAGAATAAATAAAGTCCGTGAACTTCTGCCTAGGAGATCATTTGTTGAGCAATGAGCTACACTCACCTTAACAGCACTTCACAAGGTACTGATAAAACGAGTTAAAAGGGAGTGGTGCTGGTGAAAGGAAGTAGCTTGTTCTGTAAGAACATAACAACATAATACACTATGGACCTGGGGGCATATATAGAAGGCGGGGAGATTATTGCTGTCTGCTCACCACCTTGTTACGTACTATGTGTTCCCTGGGCGTCTGTTACCATTGTCTGATGGTGGTGGCATATGGAGTTAAATGAAGTTTTGAACTGGCTGAGTACAGCCACTCTTACGTTCCCAGACTAAACCTGTGTGGACTGTGTTTGTTGTGGTAAAGTAAAATATTTGATCAGATTTGCCTCCTAATTCCTGCTCCTCAGTGTGCATTGTGCCTGTAAAGTGCTTGCAGTAAAGAGCCTGTGAGTAGTGATTACTCACAGGTGGATTATGCATTTAAAGGAGGTGCCCAAATCAGGCATTTGTATTCTCTATATTATGAGCTCAATCTTAGATGAATACCCTTCTGAAGCATCCCTGACTATCCTATGTGCAACTTGTATGGATGCTCATTCAGATATTTAAATTAGATACCAAAAATATGGAGTGTGACTGTCCCTCTAGTAAAGGTGTTTGTTGACAATGTGGTTTTAGTTGTGTTGACAGTATTGGAGGCACTGCCTTGCTTCCTTTGAGTACTCCGTGCACATAATGAAACTAAAGCAGGGTAACTAACTCGTGAAAACTATGGATTAAGCAGCATAAGACGGGCAGAACATGATAGTTTCACCAGAGCCTGTGGTTTTAGTGTATGACCCAGACTTGATGGAGTCCAGCCCCTGCATCAACAGCTGATCCATCTGCAGTTCAGAGGTCTGCAAGCAGGGCACAGCCCGTTCTGAATTTTGGAGTCTTTAAACCATTGCTAAGCAGTAAGCAGCAGTTGTTAGACTTGTAATTATTTGGAAATGTAAAATACCTAGCTCATGCCTGCCTTAAGCAGAGAATGTTTTCTTAAGGGGATTTAGGATTGGTTTGCGCCTTTGGCTTCCTTAATCTAATTGCCTGGCAGTAGCCGTCTGACTGCGTGAATATTCCAGCCTGTGTTAACAAGTATTTTTTTTTATCTGGCCTTCATATTTTATGCATATTAGCAATTCATAAATATGTTAGGAAATTCTCCAGACTATTCCTTTCCCTGAACACAGACCCGTGAAAAATGCTTCCCTGAATAAAATCTTAGTGGCAAACTAGTTCAAAAAGCACCACCTTGCATGCCATATGTCTTAGAAATAAAATAATTGCTTTTTTTTCCTTCTTCTGTCTTTCTTCTTCCCCTACCCTTTTATTCCATTTCAAGGCAACGTAACATCAACACAAAGGAAACTTTCTCTTTTCTGCACCATAAATCATTCATTTCCCCCCTACAACACCTAGCCCCTCCCACTTGGGAGGCCTTCCACACTTACCATTTGTGTTATAATCTCCACTGTATTTCTGCCTGCCACGTTGATTTATCCTTTGCTAACAAATCAGTTTGTATGGAAAAGCTGCTGCTTTCCCATTCAGTCTTTGATGAAATGTTTGGCTGCTCTATAAATCATATCTAGGATACGAGCACAGAGGAAGATGAAGTTAAGAGGAAATGAGGATTTTTTTAAAATAAAAATGTATATGTGGGTGATTGAAAAAATCCAGTCTCACCCTTACCTTCAAGTGATGATGAAATGTTGCTTTTGGGGTTATAAGTAAGGGGTTATAAGTTATAAGGCTGGTAGAGAATCTTCTCTTTAGCAGTTTCCCCCTTCCCATTCCAAATCATAGAACCTCTCATATAAGATGTCAAGCAATTGGTTGGCTTGGTGGTGAAAAAATACATACAAAAGTTCATGTGCACAAGAGTACCCCCTACACCTTCTTCCACCTGTATCAGTAAGGAACAAAGTCCTAAAGCAGAAGACAGAAAGTCTGAAGAGCTGACATTAATTCCAAAGTCACACTCATTGTGACCAGGTGCAAAGCATTAGGCCTCTTGGAAACGGAGGTCTGCTTCTGTAAGGTGGAGTTGATAACACTTTCTGGCAGAATTGGTGTGGGGCTTCAGAAATAAAGCAATCAGAACACATTTTAGAACTTCATAAATTAGTTTAAAGCACAATGGTGGCTGCAGGATCCACTGTTGCTCTCTGTTTATTTAAGTTCCCCAAATACAAGATAGTTTGCAGAACCTCCATTCTGAAACTATCTAAGCCTGCAGATAATTAGAATCATTATAGCTCGAGGATGAGAGCATACAAGGACCAAGGTCATGATCCTGACAAGACATGAGTCTCCATTCAGGATGAAGGTCTTTAATCCAACATCTCAGGATGAAATGCTTGTGGATCGTCGGGAGAAGCCAGGCTCAATTCTTATCTCTGTCAGAAGGTATTTGATTCTTCATTTTATAGTAGCTAAATCGTTCCATTCATCTAGTCCTAGTTATAGAAAGCTTTAGCTGCAACCCTAGGATGTCATCAGCTGGCAGTATATTCAGTCCTGAGTTAGAAGTCTAGCATCCCAATTCATTGCACAGGGAAAGCAAAGCGCCTATGAGCAGGATTGACAAATCACACAGCACTATGTGCAGTTTAGAAAGGCTTAGAAGTGAATCCCTACCTCATAATGAAAAGTTACTGGAAGATGGAAAACATCTACTAAAATCTAGGCTAGTTCAATTCTTTCAAAGAAAGAGACAAAATGGGATATGTTCTTTCCATTAGTCACCTTAATCTTTGAATTCCAGAATTTTTATTTCCCTTTCCTCTATTCCAATGAATAATTAAGTACCTAGTGGGATAGGAAAGATTGAGGGAGACTGTCCTGGCACGTGAGCTATGACTCAATGGTACCTTATTTCCAAAGGAATGTAGAAACAATTTTTTTCTAATCTTCCCCATTAACATCTTAATTTCCCAATACAATTCTAAGAGAATTAGATTAATCACTCTCACCACTCTGCCAATTTTAATCGGAAACGATGACCACCTGTGAATAATAATTTTTTTCCCGTTTTCAGCTCCAGATGTCTGTAGAATAAACCACCACCTTCTTTGCCTATATTTAATGCCCACAATAGGTTTAGTTTCAACTCTGACTCAAACTGGGCAGAATTTGGGGTTTGGAAAACAGGTCTTCAGCTGCCCTAAGTTGTGGATCTTTGTATTCACATGTGCTGAAACCATTTCTCAAATAGTTTAGTCTCTGCCTGTTCTGGACAAGATATTGTCAAGGTGAAACAAGCAGGCAACCTTTTGGTTGGGAACCCCAACAGAATCTAGGGCTTTGGATATGGGGACAACACTCAGGAGGGTTGGGTTTACAGGAGGTACAAGGAGATCCTGGATACAACTATAGCAGACAATTCAGTCTTAGAAGCTTCAAGGGCTTTCTCACAAAAAAGCAATGCAAAGAGTATCAAGCATGTTCTTGTACCTTCCAAATATTTTGGCACAGGCTCTTTATTTTGGTCTCATTATACGACCGGCCTTCTTAACTGGCTCCTGCAGAGTCCTTCCACCCCTCACACATTTCCCTTCAGTACTCCTCTGCTTTTGCTTTTTTCTCCATATAGCTTATCTCTGCTTTCAGCTATGCTCCACGTCCATTTGCCAGCAGGAGGAAAAGCAACTTAGAGACAAGCTTGTTGATTGCCAGACTCCTATACTGCTATAGCTCTTTCTCTTATCTTTGGCTTCCCTGTTTTAGGAAGGCTACTTCTAAAGAAAACATATCTATTGTTCAGTACTTGCAAAGTACGCAGCAAAAGAGAAGATTAATTTACAGTTAATTTTATGTAAAGCAAGTAATTTCATAATTTTGCTAGCATTCAGAACATCTACCAAGATGCTTATGGAGAAGCACATACATCCACCCTCTCCTTTGGAAATGTATTCTTGTTTGATGTCCCAGACTCTTCTGGGACAATATTGGTCCTGGTCTTTTGGTATCATCAAATCAAATATACTTAATATTATCAGCATAATTTTCCAGTCAATGCATTCTTGGGCAGTAGGGGTACTAGAATATGACCTTCAACCTTTCCTTTTCCACACTTTGAGATCTGTGGATGCAAAAAAGCAGTTATGGGCTAATAGTTACTATTGACAGGTAACTAAACGTGTTAACTTCTGCTTTGAAATTCTTCCTTTACCTTTATACCTGAAAGCTGTGTACACTAACAAGAAAAAAATACACTAGAGCTTGAAGCAAGAGAGTACAAATATTCCAAACAATCATTAGATCATTATTTCTACCTGCAAGCTTGTCATCCCTATAAACCTATTGTATTAATAAAGTCCCAGAATGTTAGTTGGCACTGGCAGACAAAGAAATGCACTGCATGTGTTATGAACTATGTATGCAGCTCCCTCTGATTGCTATAGAGAGACAAATTCATACAATTTCCTATCAAGAACCCAGTTCTTAATCATAAGCTAACATCCATGCAAATTAAAGATGTGTAACTCTTTTCACAAAGAGAATGAGAGAGTCTTACAGTTTCTAACAGTTTGATTTATTGTAACATGACAATATTGGGAATATTAAATTTTAATATCAGTGCTGTCACTTTAATAATAAGTTAAGTATAATTCTTACACTGAAGAGCTCAGAAATTACTTCATTTTTAAAAGGAAATTTATTGCACTGTATAGGCAGGTGTGTAATTCCTTCTTTCAAGAGAACCTGTGGATTATCTGCTTTTAGAAGAGACTGAACTTGTGATTTGTATTTGCTCTGTCACTTTTTTTGCACAAATAGCCTCTCATTTATTTTTTTTTTCCTTTTGTTTTTTAGCAGTAAGGAACTGAATGCATCTTTACTGTCTTGGTAATAATAATTAGAAATAGAAAACTAATTAGTGCAACAAAATACAAAAATCAGTTAGAAATTCAAACCAGATCTTCATCAAAGGAAAATGTATTTTTCTCATTAAAATAATCAAAACTGTTCTCCCTTTTCTGTTAATGTCTCTATATTCTAGTCATGGTCTCTTATATCCATTGCTAACACTGTTATTTGTAGACAGTAACAACTTCTGGGCTTCAAAAGAGTTCCTGTATTTTCATGCTGCTAGTTTGGTAAAACCGCACAGATTTCTTTCACAAAGATCAAGCTACCTCAACTAGACAAGGTCACCAAAGGATGATAGGGAGCAATATTATTATCATGTTTCAACAGAAGGGGAGTGGAGTTATCACTTGAGTAAATTATTCATCGAGGCCTCTGTTGGGTCTTTTGTCCGTCATACAAAAGGCATCATATTGGAAAGGTAGCTACAAGTCCAAGTAACTCACATTCACCTTGTAGAGGTTATTTATGTATGAATACTGATGATCTAATTAAGATAGAACATTTTCTTTAAGATAGAGCATGCTCCCATTAGGAAGCAAACTACTTAAAGGGATTAGGCTTCTCTTGCTTTATCTACTTCTGGAGACTAAGTTGCAGTCTGGTCCAGGAAAGCTGAAAGCTCACTTCTCCTTTGTAATCAGGTTTATGGGATATCAGTTTCCTGGATCTGCAGCAGTGGTCCAATCTACTGTGTTTCTTCAGAAAAAATCGTCAAAACAGATTACTGAAGTGACAGACCTAGAGCTGCCCAATTAAAAACTGGAAGAGGGAATGGGGACCTGTGTTATGACAGAAGATAAGCCTGACGAAGAGGCTGGCTCAAGGGAAAAATGTCTTAAGGAACAAAAAGTTCAGAGAGATTGTGATGGATACAGGGAGAAAAATAAGATGAATGTACAGAGAAAGAAACAACAGGGTTCCCAAAACAAGGGGAAGATCTCAGGATGTCTGGTTAAGCTGCAGTGATGTAATAGATCAGTTCCTGCACAGAGAACAAGCTTAAGTAAATCATTCACTAGTTTTAAATCAGACCTGCTACAAAGATTCACACCTGACATTTAAGCTTGTCTGCTTGCAGTTTCTAACGTTGGAGATACCAGCTGGGCCCAGTTCTCATTCCAGCTAATAGCAGGGACATGGAGCAGCTTGAACCAGATCTCAAAAGCCAGCAAAATAAAAATAACCTTCTATGTGTTGCTTTTATAAGACAACAGAAATACTTTCATAGGAAGTAACAAAAGCAAAATCAGAAAAGGAACTAATCCTGTTTACCACATGGGAGACACTGAGGGGGAATTTATAGCTGGCAGATACAGAGTAGCCATTTTACAGCTGCAAAAACTTTGGAATTTAAGCCAGATTTAAAGGGTCAAATGCCAGAAATTTATAAGAAGAACAAGTATCTGTTTTGCACATATCACTACTGCTGCTGAAATGAGAAATTATGTGTGTTTCTGTCTGCATATTGTTCAAAATTCACTGCAGTTAGTTACATTTAAAGTCTTATAAAAAGGATTTTCTTCCAGAGTGAAATGATTAACTCATTTTCCCAGCCTCCACAATTCTCTTTAATTCCAGGTTAATAAGGCAGGACAAAGCAGCAAATTTCTTTAGAATCTCCTGGGCTGAGATATGGTGCAGTATAAGACAAAGGTGTTATAAATAAGGAATTTCTAGAGCAGATCACTTTTTTATTTAAGTAACAAAAATTAAAAAATAAAGCAGTTATACTTTTCCAGTCATAAAGATTGCAATACACATTATTTAATATTCTTTCTTTTCCAAATGCCTACTTTCATGAGGAAATGTGTTCACCTGCTTGCTTTGACAAACCCATAAATTCGAGATGAGTTTTTATTTAGAAACATGTCAGGACCGTAATTAAAAAGAATTAATACTTAGTGTTTGTCTATTTTCTTTCACAGTGATGGATTGAAGGGGATAGGAAAATACATATCTGCATATGTGTAAGTAGAAATAAAGATAATAATACCTGAATAGTGATAATGTTAGTAAGCCACAACGTGCTTTGCAGTTAAGATATTATTCTCCAGATGTACACAGGACCTAGGTAAAAACCTTAACAGCATTTCAGATCTCTGGATATTGATGACAACTGTGTCACTTCGATGACACTTGCCATTATAGGAGCTTGCTTACAGATGCTCATAAGTCATTCAACCAGTTAGGTTGAAGTGCTTGCCTAAGGCATCTTTTCTCACTCCTTTCCTTCCAATTTTATTGTTACTCAGAGCAAGTTAAAGGAAAACATACAGTTTTGGTTTTACTAAAAGTTACTATTATTTTTTAGCTGAGAAATTTTGACAACTTTATCCTTTGGAACACGCACAACTGCACACATTGAAGTTGGTGAGAGGTGTGCTGTGACTTAAAACTTTGAATTATACAGTAATTTACAATATAAAACAAAATAAGAAGGAGAAGGTGTTTCAGTATGAAAAATGTAAATGATTGATTCTGAAAATATTGTCTAACAACATTTTCCACTTTTTTTTTTCTGGCATGTGTGATGTTTGTTCATTAGTTCTATTTCAGTGGCACTGCACGTTCTGAGTGGATAGACTTGCAGTGAAGACTCACTGTCTCTATAGGAGTGCAGTATATTGTGCAGTAGCCTCTACCCTCATGCTATTTGCATATGTCTGTATCTTATTCCATGTTTTCCTAGAGCTGACACTGTTCATGCTCCTGATCTCCTGGATCCCTGAAAATATTTGAGAGACATAGGAATTTCAAGTGATTACTTTAACTTTGCAAAATAGTACTTCACTTGTACTTTCACAGACCTACAGAGCTAAAATTGCTCTGGTTATCACAGAATCATAGAATCATAGAATCTTTGGGTTGGAAGGGACCTTTAAGGTTGTATAATCCATCGCCCCTGCAGTGAGCAGGGACATCTTCAACTAGATCAGGTTGCTCAGAGCCCCGTCCAACTTGACCTTGAATGTTTCCAGGGATGGGGCATCTACCACCTCTCTGGGCAACCTGTGCCAGGGTTTCACCACCTTCATTGTAAAAAATTTCTTCCTTATTATCTAGTCAAACTCAGATGTCTTTTAGTTTAAAACCATCACCCCTTGTCCTATCACTACAGGCCCTGTTAAGAAGTCTGTCCCCATCTTTCTTATAGGCCCCCTTTAAGTACTGAAAGGCTGCAATAAGGTCTCCCTGGAGCCTTCTCTTCTCCAGGCTGAACAACCCCAGCTCTCTCAGCCTGTCCTCAGAGGAGAGGTGTTCATCCCTCTGATCATTTTTGTGGCCTCCTGTGGACCCGCTCCAACAGGTCCAGGTCTTTCCTGTGCTGAGGGCTCCAGAACTGGATGCAGTACTGCAGGTGGGACCTCACCATAGGGGAGTAGAGGGGCAGAATCCCCTCCCTCGACCTGCTGGCCACGCTGCTTTGGATGCAGTCCAGGATACAGCTGGCCTTCTGGGCTGTGACGCACATTGCTGGCTCATGTCCAGCTTTTCATCCACCAGTACCCCCAAGTCCTTCTTGGCAGGGCTGCTCTCAATCTCTTCATCGCCCAGCCTGTATTGATACTAGGGGTTGCCCTGCCCCAGGTACAGGACCCCGTACTTGGTCTTGTTGAACTTCATGAGGTTCACAGAGGCCCATTCTTTGAGCCTGAATGATGAGAAATGTTTTATTTTGTTTTATATTTAAATATGCAGAGGCCCCACGTTGGGAGGACAGTGTGGGTTGTGTGGCTCTGTTGTATAAAATAAGAGCCAGGATGCACTGCTCAGTGCTAAAGAACTCTCCTTCCCACAGTAAACTCTGTATAGAAGTAACATATATCTAAGATAAGCCACAAGATAAGCCACAAGCCACAAGCTCCAAACTTTGAGAAGTGCTAGAAATGGATTTTGGTTCTATGCAGACAAAGGTTTCCTTGATAGACCAAAGACCCCATTTTTTGGATCTGCATGTACTGATAAGAAAACCTATCCACCCAGAGACACTGCACTTTGAAAAAAAAAAAAAAAGAATATATCTTGGACAACATAGTGAAGGAAGAATGTGTAGTCAGGGCATCATGGCTGAGTGATTGCTCAGAGTTTGCTTAGGATTCACCTTAAAAAATGTCACGATTCAAATACATCTTCAAAAAAATAATCCAGTTTGCTTTAAAATTATCAGAGGAATGCAGTGGGGCATGGTAACAAGCCAATGTAAGCTCTCTTATGATCCACTTGCTCTGTTTTGTAGCTTTTCTTTCTGGAGATCTAAAGGAATGCCTTAGAAGTATCGAGGAAGAAATATGGAATTTTATAAGAATACCTTGTGGCTCTGTGCACCTTCAAAAAAAGGCCAAGGAAATGCAGTGTAAGAGTCCACCAACATTCCTAAGTAGGATGCAGTAGCTATGTGCAGTAATCATAGTAACTCATAATCAATTTATGAGTTTATGTGGGAAGTTTTCATTGTGGACAGTAAGCTTGATATGTTACATCCAGCCACCGTCTGAGGGCTGAAGCAGTCAGAGAATGGGATTGAGTTTAGAAATTCATGAAGATTTGAGTTGCAGACAGTCCTGTGAACTTAGACTGATGCAGGTAAGTGCTGTTCTAACCTTATCTACTTTGAGTCTTCATTAAGATAATGTTTGCTACACTACAGGACATTTTATTAATCTAAAGGAACCATCAAACACCCTGACACTTATTAACTGTAGAAGATTTTTAGATTATGCAGTACTTAGACTCCCAGAGTGCTGCATCTAGTAAAAAGCAGAATGAAGCATACATCTATTCTAAGAAACCATAGACGTTGATGTTTTCCCTGGAAGAATTTATGCAGTATCCAAAGTCCTGCTGTGCAGGACCATAGGTACCTTCATTCTGGCTGACCTGAATATCTAGGTACCTATCTTCTGTTTAAAGCTTCTTTAGGTTTACAGGTCCCTGAGAATCGCCATTGGATATGGCTGTTTAGGTGACACTTAATGCACCCTGGCAGTACTGTGCTTACCACAAAACAAGAGAGTCAAATAAATTTAAAGTGTGTCTGTGGGAGGAAATACTCATTGTGGAAGTGCCTTATGATTAGAAAATATGTGCAGGAAGTTGAGATCTGACCTCAGCTGCGGGGAATTTGAACCTGCTCTTTCTTCTCTTGTAAAGAGGATGCCTTGATCATTAATCTGCAGCCTAGGTGCCTGTTTCATATCTTCTGTTGTATCTGGACCACCATGCAAGAAAAAATACAACAAGACATGGTCATTGAATTTGATCTTGTTTACAGTGTCTTCTCTTTAGATTAAGTATTTGCTGCACTGAGATCACAATCTGGAAAAAAAAAATGTATAAAAAATTTGAAAAAGCCTAAGGTAGCTTTGGACCTCTGGGTTACTTAGCTCTTCTTCCCAAGTTTCTCGTTCCCCGTCTCCCTTTAGCCTCATCCTGAGGTTACTAACTACTCTATTCTGATAGTTTAACTCTTCACTCTGCAGTCTTTGAAAGGATCTGAGTGATATGTGTTGATTTCTCTTT